>NC_056737.1:1619531133-1619538633 GCF_019279795.1 Protopterus annectens
GCATCTGTACATGTGCAGAATTACAACTGATTTTAACTATGGAACTCTCAATAAAAAAGTACAAGAAGAACAGGTTATGATGAATGAGTGCTCTGACCTAAAATGCCAAATTGCATAAAAATGTTATGTTTTTCCAAAATTCAAAGTCCAGATTCAGCATTGTATGGTCTTTTTCATGGTAAAGTGGAAAATTAATGTCCCTGTGTATCTGAGGTGTGAAAGCTTTGTTGTCGAGAACTTTTGGATCAGGTTTGTTAATGGAGAATAAAGCGGAGGCTATACAAAAATGAAAAGTGTTTTTCTGTAGCCTGCAGTGAATGCTCGTTCCCCTTATTTCACCAGTTGCTAGTTACTCTGTACTAGAGAATGAGAAGTAATACTACTAATATGGTCTTTAATGTTTGTACTAATGTAAAATAAGTACAAGTCCTTTGCGTTTAAGTAGACAAAGTAGGAGGTGATTGCCCCAACAACAGAAAACGCAAAGATGCTGGGACACAAATGTTTCATGTAATACTTTTTATTGGACCAAAATAGCTTTTGCAATTAATCAGGCTTTTAGGCTCGCAGGAGTCCCCTCATCAGAACTTAAGTTACTGATGTTAGATACAGTGCTTAAATAACAGCACCCCCCCCCCCCCCGACGCACGCACACACACACACACACACACACACACGCACGCACAACACACACACACACACACACACACACACACACACACACACACACACACACACAAAACAAGCACAGTATTCTATTTTTCCTGGCCACTTCAGGGTAGCTTTCTTCTAGCTGTCATCAGGGAGATGGGATGTCTTCCTGCCCACATGCCAGGCTGATCTTGATATGTCATGCTTCTTTGTCCCCCAGCTGGGGAAGCAGTGAAATGGTTGGTGCAGCAATAAATCAGGACTTGTTCTTGGATGGATTTGTTCAGATGAAGAGGCAATAGCATTTCATGAATTGTTTCTTCAGAATGAGTTAAAGGCTTTGTAACCCCCATCACAATATTTTTCTTCTTCTCAGTCAAGGACCTGCAGTTCTATCTTGAGAACAAACATGGTGCAATGCTACCCATATGATGAATGTGCTCTGAAGTTAAAGCATTGGGTGACCTCTAGGTAATGGTGACTTGTCCTCATACTGGCCCACATTCTGAACAGGCCCTCTGATGATCATCCCTGTTCTTATTTGGTTGATCCTTTGGCTTTCCAAGTCCATTCCTGGATATTAGAGGAGGCCCAACCTGTTTGCTTCCATGGTTTTATGTTTATTATGAGTATAAAATAATCATGCTATTAGTGTGAATCGTGTTTTGTATGAAAGGAAACATGTTATATATTCGCATGATATGTCATTAGTAAGTGATTTTTTCCCATTAAAGAGTGCGGTTTGTTTGCAGTACAGGCTCTATGTTCTTCCCTCCTGCATCTTGAAATTTTGTAGAAGAATCTTATCAGCTAGTATTCAGGAATGCATGTCAACTGCTAGCAGTTTGAAGGCACTGCGGTGGTCCATTGTGAAAGACATAAGATGTACGGAGTTAATGATAAGGTATACAAACATTGCTCTAGCACTGATCATTCTTTTGACTTTGGGTTAGGTTGGTTAGTAGCATATTAACTTTCTGCTGATATTTGGATCAGTACTTGATTTAGGAATCCTTTTTGCAAAGCTCCACCAAAATGTAAGTTGTATTTTTTTAAGATATGGGGGGGTAGGTCCAGATGTTTATAACAATTCAGTAATTCTATATTGGTCATGTTCTACAGAAAACAAAAGGGAAGCAAAAGCCCCATTTTTGGCAAGCCACAGAAAAAGAAGTCTCTTATAAATGCAGTATGTGTTGAAGTTAAAGTAAAAAATGGCAGGCAGCTGTCAGCAAAGCTAGTCCCACTACTATCGCTCAATATTTAGATGTAGCAAAAACAGAAAAGATAATTACATGCTTTAGTAGATGTGCTGTGAAATCTATACTGTTTCCTGATTATTGTCTTCACTAAAGCTCCTGGATCTTTTCTGTAGTCTAGTTTGAGGGCTGTTTCTGCTTTCTTGTGCAGCTTGTGATCAGAGGTTGTATGAGGAAGGCTTTTGCCAGTCGAAAACTGGCTTCATTGAGTACTAAATTTCCAATATTTACAAACATTTTTGTATCTTATCATGCAGTGGAGGAAACAGAGCACTCCACCTAGTTTGGAGAGTGATTTTAAAAGTTCAAATATCCTCCATTTCTTACAGACCAGCTTTAAAACTTATATGCAGTAGAAAGCTGAGATCCCTCATAAAATCTTCCAAAACTAGTTACGAAAACAAAATTGCCAAAGATTCCAGAGACAACCACAAGGCATTCTATAGCTATATCAAGAATCTAAATGGCAATACTCAGATCTGCTCTGAGCTACAGCAGAATGGCACTAGATATACCGATCCCAAAGATATTGCCAATATCCTGGCAGATAGATTCAGTGCCAACTTCACCCCCCTTCTCACCCCCTAAAGGGCCCATCTCAGTACCGGAAGAATGCCAAATTCCGGCAATCACGGCCACTCAGATACAAACCACACTCTCCAAAGGCAAGAATACAGCATCCATGGGACCAGACGACATCCCAGACTGTGTACTGCATGAACTACAAAATGAACTGGCACCTCACCTATGTGTCATGTTTAATCACCTCAGGCTTTGTGCCCACTGAGTGGCACACAGCTACAGTCATCCCACTCCACAAGGGGGGATCCACTTTGGATCCCAGGAACTACCGTCCCATCAGTCTGACGAGCCTGATCTGCAAGGCCATGGAATGTATTATCATGGAACTTATAAACAAAGACACTGGCAAGCTTCAAGCACTGGACCTCACCCAGTTTGGGTTAGTGAAGGGCCGATCTTACCTCCTGAACCCGATCAGCTTTTTTGAATCAGTCTCCAGAGCCGTGGACAAGGGTAAGGTGGTTCACACAGCCTACTTGGACCTTGCCAGGGCTTTCGACACTATCCCCCACTCTGGAATCATAGATAAACTTACTAAGCTGGGCATTAATCACTATGTCACCCGATGGGTTGCAAACTGGCTTACTGACAGAACACAAACTGTAAAAGCCGACTCCAAATCCAGCCCCAGACAAGTGCCAAGTGGTATACTGCAGGGTTCTGTCCTGGGACCACTGTTGTTTGGCATCTACTTCTCTGAAGTACAGGCCAACACTAAGGGACTCTGGCTTACAAAATCTGCAGATGACTGCAAGCTGGGAGCCATTATTGAATCCCCAAATTATGTGGATATACTGCAAAAGGGCCTTACTGAAACAGATGCCTGGTGCCAGAGCCATGGGTTCAAGCTAAATGCCAAAAAATGTATAGTTGTCCCCTTTGGGAAAAACCACGTACCTGTGAACTATCACATAGGTGGCAGTACACTAAACACCAAAAGTGTGATAAGAGACCTAGGGACACAGGTGGACAGTGGTCTCTCCTTTGATAACCACATAGCCACAACAGTTAGAAAATCCTTCTACGTGGCACACCTTATCACTAAGGGCTTTTCATCCAGAAAAAAGGAGGTCATGGCCCCTCTGTACTACTCATCCCTCATTAGACCCATTATAGAATACAATGCCCCGTTTGGTATGTACCTCACAAGGCATCTGCAACAACTAGAAATACCTCGCAAAAAAATCACATGCCTAAAGCAGATGCCTTATGCTGACTGTCTAAAGTAAGCCCCCCCCCCTACGGAAAAATGGCACAATGACTTAACTTTAACACTTCCAAGCCCTGCTCAACTACCTGCTCCCTTAGGAGAAAAGTTCACCCTGCATGCAAAAAACTGGGAACTCATTACCCAGGACAAATGGGTTTTGAACATAGTTTCCCAAGAATAGACTCTACTTCCACACACTCCCAACTCCAAATGGTTGGCCAGACCTACCCCCTAATCAATGGGCAGAGGCCCAACAGCAGGTTCTCTCTCATCTCAGTATCAGGGCTATTCAGCCTGTCCCAGCAGAACAAAGGGGACAAGGTTTTTATTCAAGACTTTTTCTGGTACCCAGAAAAGACAACTCCTGGCTTCCTATCCTGGATCTCTCCTTTCTCAACACCTTTCTGGTGGTTCCAAAATTCAAAATGCTAACTCTTCAACAGCTTCTTCCTATGCTAGCCAGGGATGTCTGGCTGGCAACCCTAGACTTAAAGGAAGCTTACCTGCACATCCCAATAAGAGGATCCTGCAAACAATACCTACGTTTCAGGGTGGGCTCCATGCACTTTCAGTTCTCTGCACTTCCCTTTGGCTTATCTACTGTGCCCAGGGTGTTTCTAAAGTGTCTATCTCCAGCCATTGCATTTTGCAGGCAGAGAAATATTCAAATTTATCCATACCAGGATGATTGTCTGATTCAGGCAGAAAGCCAGGACTTGCTATTACAACACCTGGCATTCATAAAAAAACTTCTAAACTCACTGGGGTATACCATCAACGAAAATAAATCTCACCTAGTACCCTGCCAACAGATTGAATTCCTGGGAGCAAGCTTGAACACAACTTCTCAGATGGCATTCCTCACTCCGGAGAAACAAGTTTATTTAACAACCTACTTTAAACTATTGGCCACAAAACCCCAGCTATCTGCAAGGAAAATACTGCAAGCTCTGGGGTTCATGGCCTCTTGCATTCTACTAATTCCATATGCAAGACTGCATATGAGGAAACTCCAATGGTATCAACATTCTCAGGACCTGGAAACAATGATTTCTATCATTCCTTGTATGAAGACAGAGTCCCTTTGGTGGGCGGAGGCTTGCTACCACAACAAGGGACTCCCTTTCACTCTACCCCCTGCTGCCCAAACCCTAACAACAGACGCATCAGACTATGCATGGGGGGCTCACATGGCAGGGCAGTGCATTTAGGGCATATGGAACACGGGACAGATGCACCTGCATATCAATCACAAAGAAATGTTAGCTGTACAGAGTGCTCTGACAACCTTCAAAGACCGTATTCTTCCAGGACAACTATTGGTAAAGACAGAAAACACCACAGTTATGTTGTACATAAACAAGCAGGGGGGAACCCACTTGTACCCTCTCTGCAGACTAGCCATGGCTCTGTGGAACACAGCCTTGAGCTACCAAGTACACCTACTAGCACAATTCCTGCCAGGCAAACTAAATTCACTGGCAGACAACTTAAGCAGAAATCTCATGGACCCACACAAATGGAAACTAGACCACAAAATATTCAACCTCTTGAGGAACAAATGGGGGGGACTCCAGAGGTAGACCTGTTTGCCTCCACTCAGAACTACCAATTGAATAAATTCTGCACAAGAACTCCCCATAGTCAAGCTTGGAAAGTGGAAGCCCTGTCCTTTACCTGGGAAAGCCTTTCGGTTTATGCCTTTCCCCCTCTGCCTGTCCTCTCGAAGGTTCTACTAAAGATCAAACCCCTCTCCTCTCGAATGTTCGACTAAAGATCAAACAGGACAAGCCAAGGACAATACTGATTGCACCAGACTGGCCACGCCAGCATTGGTACCCCCTCTTGCGCAGTATGACACTGCTACAACCACGGCACTTGCCTCAGACCCCTTCCCTGCTGTCCCAGCAGGCAGGCCAGATACTGCACCCTCAGCTTCAAACCCTGAACCTTGCAACCTGGCTAATTCCTTGAGCTCTCCTCTAGCATCCCGCAGTAAGCAGGTGCTGAATGTCATTCTGGAGGCAAGGAGGCCTAGTACTAGAAAATTCTGTGCTAAAAAGTGGAAAAGATACTGTGCCTGGAGCCAGGCTCAGGGGATGGGCACAACGGTGCCCAGCTTACCTCATATTCTAGAGTACTTAACAGAAATGCTCCACAAGGGCCTGTCCTTCTCGTCTGTTAAAATTCATGCCTCTGCCATTTCAGCACATTATAATACTGAGCCACCCTTCTTCTCTCACCTCTTGCTAAAGCAATTCCTTAGAGGGGCCAAAAATTTAAGCCCCCCCCCCCCCAGGAGAGCTCCCACTCCAGCCTGGGACCTTAACTTTGTATTGGAAAAGCTCACTCTTCCCCCCTTTGAGCCAGCTGCAACAGCAGAGTTGAAATTCCTTTCTTGGAAAACAGCCTTCCTTCTAGCCATCACTTCAGCAAGAAGAGTGTCTGAATTACAGGCCCTCATGGCAGTGGAACCCTTCATTATCTTCCATGCAGAAAGGGTTTCCCTCAAAACTAATCCTTCCTTTATGCCCAAGGTGGTGTCTAGTATGGCCCTAAATCAGTCCATTCATTTGCCTACTTTTTTCCCTAATCCACAAAACAAAGGGGAACGAATACTGCACTCTCTGGACGTGCACAGACAACTTAGGTTCTATTTGGGCAGGACTAAACCTCAGAAAATCTGAACAGCTGCTAGTTGGCTTTGCTGCAGGGGCAGAGGGGAAGGCCATTTCATAGCAAACCATTTCCAAATGGATATCCCATTGCAGTCATTTCTGCTACAAGCACCATGGAAAACCTACCTCACAGGGGATAAGATCACATTCCACCAGCACTGCACCTACCAGGGACATCCTAGAAGCTGCTACCTGGAGCTCTGTACATACGTTCACCAAGTATTATCACATACCTATCTTTTCTAAATCCAGAGCTGGATTTGCCACTGCAGTTTTGCAAGGCTTAATAGTTAGCCCTAATGCTCTTTAACTTCCTCCTCCCTTCCTTAGCTTTGGGAATCAACCCAAATGTGATGACTGCAACAGTGAAACACGAAGAACATAGTACAGTTGTGTACACTTAGCATAAATATAGATGTTCGAGTGTATGTATGTATGCAGTCCTGGTTACCCTCCCTCCAGCCCCCTGACTTCTCTTGGCTCTATCTTTCCTTCTTGTTGGTATATTTATTTTTTCTTGTGTATTTGCTTTTTGATGGGGGTGTACCATACCATATAACTGATTCCTATTGTGAGGGCACCTGACATCTGGGACAAGAAAAACTGATGTAATGGCGTTGGCTGCATGTTTTATTCCCTTGACGACCTGATGTCATGGAAGAAGCGACAGCATCCGACGCAGAAATCCGAAGACTCTGGTATTCAGGTTGGCTGAGGGCTACCTGCAAGCAGATAACCCAAATGTGATGACTGCAACAGGGAATACACTCGAACATCTACAATTATGGTAAGTGTACACAACTGTACTTTCTTTGCAACATCACTGTTTTCCCATATTTTCTCCACTTTTTGATGGCTCTCTTCACTGTGTTCCATGGTATATCCAGTGCTGTGGAAGTTTTTTTGTACCCTTCTCCCGACTGATACCCTTCAACAATGAGATCCCTTTAATGCTTTGTACGCTGTCTGCGAACCGTGGCTTTTGCTGTAGCAGGCAACTGATTAAATGTCAGAAACATCCTTCTAGGAAAGCTGAACTTTATTTGGGGTTAGTCAGAGTCTCTTTAATTGATGGCAGGTGTGTACCCAAGAAGACTGAATGTTGTAATTAAATCAAAAG
>NC_056737.1:1619541133-1619703633 GCF_019279795.1 Protopterus annectens
CTGTCTGCTTCTCAAAAGAACTTAAACTTATCAATGTGCAGTGGCCAATGCAGAAATTGTTACTTACCAGAAAGTTGCGAGAGTTCATCCCTCCCAATGTTAAGGTACTCTACTGCTGTGTCCCCAGTCAGCAGGAGAAGAACATGGTGCTGGTGGACGACTACCTGTGTATGAAAGAAAAGGCCTGTCACTGCAGGTTTACAGGTAAATGCATGGGCTGTGACATTACATTTCCAGATCAGAAGGTGAAGAATTACTGAGGTGTATGGCACATTACCATATCTTCCTTCACTGCACTGTCAGAAATTACAAGACGTGAAGGTTCATACAGCCATCTCACATAATCAACCATGTCAAGTGGTAGCATACTGCATGGGAGGGATGTTCCCTGATGCTGGTTTCGGTAATGGCATCACTCAAGGCAATGGCACAAGTAGTAAAGGATGTGGAAGGGACATGCTGTCAGCACTTTACACTGGAAACAGGTGCTGTCATTTATTAATGTCATGTGGATGGCATGACTTGGCATTGCTGTTGTCATTATCAGCATTGTGGGTAACCTCAGTCATCATCATTATCATCACCCCCCTTTCCCCATTTTCTACATGGGGTTGGGGTTTCATGTCTACTGTCATCATCTCTCTCGATTCAGTGCCACTTTCCTACCTTCTTCGACAGGCGTGTCTGAGTGTTGCAGGTCTTCTGTCACACATTCCATTTCTTTTCTGAATGTCTTCGTTTCCACTTGGCTTCTTCCTGTCTGTCCCAAATCTTCTTCACCAGATTAACTTTTTCTTTTTTGCAGATGCCCAGACTGCAGTAATGTGTTCTCTTTGACTTTCTCTACAATTGGAAATACTTTGGCTTCTGCCCTGATGTCCTTATTTCTTCATTTGTCACAAAGTATATGTCATAATAGCCGTCTCAGGCACTTCATTCCCATCACATCTAGCTTCCTTAACTTTCTGCCTTTATTGCCAAGGTTTCTGTGCCATACAACAGTACTGTTCACATCACTGTTTTGTTCACCTTACTTTTCAGCTTCTATGGCATTCATCTGTCATACGTTTCTTCTGACACTCTGTGCCAATTGGCTGCAGTCCGTCTGATTCTAGCTTTTACCTCCTGTTTCAGATATACCTTCTCCTTAACCATCCCTTACAGATACTTGAAGCTGTTAACCTGTTCCAATATTTTCCTTTCTGTCTCAGTTCTCAGCTTCTTCTGATTTCCCAGTTTGCTGCCATTACAACTGCCTTATCTGTGCTTAATTTCATCCCATCTGCCTTCAGTTTTGCATTCCATTCCACTATCCTTTGCTGAAGTTCTTGCTCAGAGTTTGCCTGTAATGCCACATCATATGCATACAGAAACTTTATCTGTCCCCTCCAAACTGTTTGCTAATGTAGTCCATCATCAGTGTAAACAGCAGTGGACTTAGAGCTGAACCCTGATGCACATCCACTTCCACTGAGAGCCCCTCTGTAAGTCCAAATACTGTTAGTACTTGAGTCATTGGGTCCAAACCAAAAAGTAAAAAAGTCACAGACAAACCAATTAATAAAAAATACAAGAAAAACACAGCCAAGCTAGAGTTTTCACTGTGTGATACCTTAAACCTCCTGTAATAGAGACACGTGGGATATATGCAAATGACTCTTTAAAGACATCGTGTTTCATCTGTATGGCTTCTGAATTTCCTTGAATTTTTACTTTTTAAGTCTTTGTGGATACAAGGGTGAGTCATTGGGTCCTTGTACATCGCCTGCACTAATTCTACCAAAGTTTCTGGGACTTTGAATTATGTCAGGACTGCGTAAATCAGCTTCCTTGGGACTTGTCGTATGCTTTCTCCAAATCTAGGAATGCCCAGTTGGACCCTTTCCTCATCTCTATCTTTTTCTTAGCTATCTTAGTCACTGCAAACATCAGGTCAGCTATGGTGCAGTCTAATGACTTTTAACTGCTGTATAAATTGGAGATCATTAGGTCATCTGCATGATTTTCATCCTGAATTCAAACCTACTTTTTTAGAACCTTTTGATTGAGTTTGACTACAACAGGGCTTTTGCGTACACAGAATTGTGTACAGATGTGGCATAGGAGAGTATGTTGTCTACTAGGGTGGTGGTCTCGGACCCTTGATGTATGAGCTGTGATGAATACAGTTGCTTATGAAAAAATCATGCTGAGCATCTATGCTGCCGTATGTAAAAATGGATGATTAAATTACTTGTGGTCTGCTATAGAAGTCATCATACATGACACTGGGGCTCCTGCAGGCTATGGCCAACAATATTAACACTTGCAAAAAAATATTGTCATCATCTGAATGATAACACCGGTCCCGATTTCAGTCCCCAAGTTCAAGGCATAATAAAGCTGTTTTTCATTATTCAGCATAACATGGTCAGCAGAACAACTGACCATATTATATATACCCATATTTATATATATGTATATGTAAGTTTGTTTGTATAAGTAAAATGCATGTGCATAAACACACGTGGATACCTGGCTTGATTAGCAGCTCAGAGAGCTGTCAGAGGGAGGTAAGCATTATCAGTGAATGATTAAAAAAAATGTTTAAATATTTTTTGCAGAATTATGAACAATGTAGTTGCCAGATTGGCAGGATGCAAAATTAACACATCTTTATTCCCTTTGCTGCCCACATTTCATTTGTGCTCATATGAGTACCAGTGCCTTTCCTAACTAAACATAAGGCACAAGCAACCTCAGGCTTGTCTTGTAGTTTATTTTGACATAATTCTTCTATTCTTACTCAGGCATTGGTTGGTTTCCACATATTTTCTTTCACGCTGATGTAATTGCCTGCTAACTTTGAAAGTAAATACTGCTACTCGCCTCTACCCCAAGCCAGCTGAACAGTTTAACACTCCTATTGAAAATAAATTCCTAATGGTTTGGAGTGTAGTTGAAAGCTTCCCCATTCTCTATTTTATGTGCAGGTTTTTAAAAAGCAAATTTGTCTATCCTTTATGATGCAGAAGTAATGATGTATGATGTAATGTCGAACTGTTAACACATGTATTACTGAGCCTCGGTATGCAGGTGATTTTCTTCTGCCATTATTTTTATGTTGTTATTTTAGTGACTTTCAAACAGTGTAGCTGCCTGAGTCATCTCATAATGGAGGACCTGTGACATTCTGAACAGGTGTGTGATATTCATCTAGTGTAGCATTTGTGCAGAAAATGTTGAGCAGAGTATTTGCACCATCACAGAGATGAATTGTCAAATCCAGAATTCAGAAAAAACAAAACTCATTTTTACAATTTTGCAATCCGAGTCTGTTTACTTTAGCGTGGCTTTGTGCCACCGTAAATTGGTAAAAAAATAGTGTATGTCTGTGTGATAAGGTTCTTGTCTCATCTAAACAAAATGAATTGGCAGGGTAAGGTTGCATTTTGCTATATGGGGAAGCTGAGCTTGATTTCCAAAAGTGATAATGGGATCCCTTACAAACATTTGGGCAGTGCCATCATTGTCGTTATCATCATCATCATCATAAGAAACACAGCAAAATGTTCTGATTTTTAGTACATGGAATATTATGTTCAAACACGAGGCATGATAGATTTGTTTATTTTAGGATGCAGCAGAACACTGGGTTGCCTAATATATGTGGCAATAATCCCAAACACCATTTTAAAAGCCTAACCCCAGGCATGTAAACATTATAAAATGTAGTACCCTGATAGATTCTAGTCTGCTGTGCTCTGCTTTATATATGATTTAAAAAGTCAAGGAAAGAGTGGGTAATCTGATCAGATTATAGTGATATCATTATTAAAAATATATATCTGTCTGGTATGTCACAATACCATAATTGGGAGCCATTTACAGTATTTTGGTTTGATTTTAGGAGTTGAAGTTAGATCACATGTGCTGGCCATCAAGAATGTAATATTCTCTTGCATTAGATTGTGAGGACCCACATTCTAATTGTTTCACAACTGGAGTGAGACAGCGTAAGTACCAATAGTTCTTTAAGGCATGGAGTTATTGTCCGTCCAGTCCAAAAACATGTATCCATGCCTGAGAACTGAAGTGCATCTGTCTGTGGAGGTTGTTTTGGACAGGATGGAAAATGGTGTGCATCTAGATATGGCAGCTGAAGAAATCACCCAGTGGCGACCTTAGCACAAGCTTAGTGTCTCTTCCTTGTTCTGACTTGTAATTCCACGATTTGAAATAAGGCTTCTGGTTGCTTATATGTGCAAGACAGAGTAGAAGAAAAGATATTTTCTGAGCATTATCTGCTGTTTTATTGAGTCATATAAACAGCTGATGAAAATAAAAGAACCAGAAAAATGGTATGTGGTCTAAATTCTTTCTTGTCTTCCTTTATGACGATTTGCTATTGCTCATACCTACCCTTCTCATCTCCTCACACACCCTTAACATGGCGTCCTGTGTGTAGTTTTTCTTTTCTTGATTTTTACGTTTATACTTCATTTCTTCTCTTCTGTGTATCTTCATGAGCTTCTAAGTGCCCTGCTATCTCTGTTCTTCTCATGTCTTAGGTGTCAGCCTCACTGGACCTATCAGTAGTCTTTCTCATAAGGTATCCTTTGAAATGGATACAGAAGTGGAGATTCTTTGTGTTGTTCCAATTGTGGTAATAGATCAGCTCAGACAGTTCCTGACTGCATGTCAGACAGGAAATTAAATGACATACTTTGGATGACAAGGCAGGCATTTCTTTCATATTCATTTGCCAGCTTTGCCTGTATATCTTGAACTGGCCTGGCTTAGACAACATTTTAAGGACAGTGATGTTCACTTAATGTTATATTTTTTTGCTTTGCCTTGAACACTAGCTGCAACCTGTCATTGCAGAAACACTGTTAAAAAAATCAAGCACACACATAGCTCATACCCAGCAGAAGCATCCAATGGATGCTATCCATGTCAGTTTTCATCTTTTTTTCTCTTGTATCACATGTGCAAAAGTAGGCATTATTTATGATGTACCACAAAGCCCACATTCAGATTTTCTTGTACCAGTATGGGACAGCATGTTTTTCAGAAAAATTAAAATTAACAGTTTATGAATGACTTTGCTGTTGCTTAACCTGATTTATTACTTTTACAGTTTTGACATTATAGTCCATGGCACCTGATAAGACAGTTAAAGGATACCTAATCTCCTTGTGTGTAACATTTATAAATATGCATCACCTTATTTCTGTAGGAAACAGCCTGCTATACTTGGTATTACTTACCTATTTTGTTATTTTCTTAAAGATTTGTTGCACTTGTTTAAAAGCTTCTGTTCCAGAGATGCTTCTCAAGATCTGAATTTAAAATAGCTGCTGAAACCATATGCATTGTTGTCATCTGTATTCCATCTTAATTACTGTACCTTTATGATACTGTATCTCTTTGTCAGATTACATTAGATGTTTCAGCATGAGGAATTGAAACATGTAGGTTCTGTAGTCTGTAAGATCTTCGGGCAGAGTCCTGAGGGCACGTGTAGAAATAAAATTATTGAAGCCTCCCTTCTCACCAAACCTGGACTGTACCCATTTAAACCAGATGTCATATTTTAGCAGTCATTGAAATATTAGTGTGCACCATTTGTTTCAGAAGGGAAAATGAACAGGACACTAGCATATGCGCTAATTAAAGGAATACTGTATACAGCCTGTTATCTGCCCAAGTTTATGACTTTAAAGCACTACCTGTAATGTTGAGGACCTGGTACACTCCAAATTTTCAGCTCAAGCAGTTTATATCAGACTTTGGCACTTCATGGTTGAAAACACTGCTTGGCTGAAAGCCGAAGATGGACAAAGTATATAGTTGTACAACATGTATTCTTTATCACATTGCTTACTAAGAGGGACCAGGACCTCTGAGTGTGTGTATTATGTACATTTTATTTTATTTACATTTGGCTGTAACACTTTAATGGTTTATAGCACTTAATTTCCTTTGCTTAGTACGTCCTTGTGCACAGCTGTTTTTTTGTAATAATGAATCTTTATACTGAACTTTTCAAAACATGTTGTAGTCTGCTGTTTTTGTATGTATTAAAGTGCTTTCAGCTTTTTAAATGTCTCGCTTGTCTTTTTTATTAGAGTTTGCTAACTACAAGAATGAAGAGTGATAACTCTTGAAACTCATAATGCACTTAGTATTTTGTGGAGTGGTTGTTTTAAGATAACTGTTCTTAATGGACAGATCTTATTTCAGGATGTCTTCTGCAGAAGGTAGTGAATTTCTCTTCTGGGCATACTCATTACACATGTTTTTGTATTTTTAGCTTCCACAATATGGGTCGTATATGGCTTCTGCTGTTACCTAGTTTGATAAAGATACTCTAGATACAGGAGGGTGTGGAAAGCTAAACACTTCATTTTTTTTTTTATTTGTACAGTTCATACCTTGATCATAACAGTTATCATTGGAAAGTTTCCATGACTGATGCCTGAGAAGCTTAAAATTTCTAAGTGTTCTGTAGTCATCAAGTCAGCATCCAAATGCCTGCTGGAGTGTCACAACAGGCAAGACTGTCAGAAGTGCCAGTGATTTAACTAATTTTCTTTGAGGTGAAAGCACTAGAAAATTGGGGTATATTATGTATCATGGGATGGCTGTTTTTGAAGGCAGCCAGAGCAGGGATTAGCAAGGTGGTACCTCCCACGTTTGCAGATAGGAGGTGGAGCAAATGGATAAGATAACTGAGTATGAGGTCTGGTGTCCATCAAAACCTCATAACCATTCTTCATCTAACATCATAGGAGGGTGGAAAAGCATTTCCTGACACCACCATTCTTAAGTCCCAGGGTTCAGATGCCACATCTCTTGTTTATTTAATTTATTATTTATTTATATTAATTTACCAAGGTAGTGCACTGATCTCACTGGACCTTTTGCAGGTACAGTCTGTGTGAATAGGATCACATAAGAAAGGAACAAAACATATTTACAGATACAAAGATATGCTAAAACGTATACATGTTTATAGATACAAGACTATGCCACAACATTTAGTTCAAGAAGCAGTTTACAATGTCAAAATATGGATGGAAAATGGAATTATACTTAGCAGAGCTTTTAGGATAAGATGTAGCGATAATGACTGTTCCTGAGCATTTGGCTATTCATTCTGTTTATGCTGGTCTTTATGTCCGCTAATGGAGTGTGTGTGGTTTGTGCTGACCCAGGGGAGAAACTTCCCCCTTGCTTGCCATTGAGTTAGTGCCTAATTGATGAGAATCAAATAAGCTCCCAACAGCCCATCCATACCTGGTGGACTTCTGACTGTCCCCCAAACTTTAAACATTCATGTACTCTTAAATGGAGAATTTGAATCCCAATTCCAGCAGAGAACCCTGCTTAGGCCTCTCATGTGCAGGCTTTACTTCTGGTTGTTGTGTGTGTGTGTGTGTGTGTGTGTGTGTGTGTGTGTGTGTGTGTGTGTGTGTGTGTGTGTGTGTGTGTGTGTGTGTCTCCACTCACCACTCACTCAGGGCCTGAGTCTCATGTTACCCCAAGCCAGATGTTAGGTGAGTGTAGGCCAGGCTGCTGCATCTAAAAAGAAGAGGATGCACCTTCCCTTTTGATTTCAATTAAATTGAATTCAGGGGAACTTGTTGCCAATGCAAATATAAGATGAGATCCCCTCAGTGTAGCTTCTATAAGATGTTCACCCATTCCCCATTTAGAGAGAGGCTGATGATTATGAATCCGTCTTTGGACTTGCATATAACTTCTCTTTTCTCTCCTCAAAAAAGGGTTGGCCAATATTTATTGAAACAGACTGGAGAAGCCTAGGACATTCTCCAGCATATATGATAGTCCTCCTACTCCTGGAAGGCTAATGCTCTTTATAAACTATGTAGAGGTGAAGTTACAGCTTTAAATCAAGCAACAGCAGATTCTTGTGTGATTTTTGATCCAACTTAAATCCCAAAGACTACACCTCTTTTCTGCCTTGTCAGTTGATACTAAGTCCAAGATCTTTGGCAGAATGGTCAGAGAGGTGTTTTCTTCTGTTACTTTTTCCTTGGTCCACTCCTACTTTGTGTTCCAGGAGCTGGAATTGCTAATATCGCTTCCTGATTATAGTATGTACCAGTCTTTGAAGAAAACCCTTTCAGCAGTATTATTAGCAGACTTCCATTTCAGCTGCTGTAACCTTGTACTGATGCTGCCAGGAATTGACATCTAAGATGTCCTTGCACCAGATGACAGAGTTCAGGCAGGTTTCCTTTAAGAAAGAGTTAAGGCTGGATATTTTGCCCCCCCCCCCCTTCTTGGGTGTGTGGGGTTCATCACATAAAGCTTGCAAAAGGGTAAGTTTTTATTCTTTTACCACAGTGAAGTTTATATGATTTACCACAGCTTATATCTCTGAAAGAAGAAGGCATGTCACAGGCAGACAAGGAAATTGTGTGACAAGGCAGTCTTATCTTTCCCTCACTATTTCCCATCTTCTAAGTCTCCTAGAAGGCAGGATTTGTAGTGCATTCTGCTGCAGATTTGACTTCCCTGCAAGACTGAATGCCGTAGTCTAGCTTTCCAAGTTTCTCACAGCTTTGAGTACCATCATCAGTGACAAGTCTAGAGTGGCCATATTTTAAAACTGTTGGGTTCTCAACATAAAAGTTAGGAAAATAGCTTGCAAGGAACTCCTGCAGCAGATCTAGAGTCTGCTTCTCAAAGGTGTCAAGGAACCTGTTTCTCCTTTAGAAAGAAGGAAAGGGCCTTTTTCCCCACTCTATAGACAGGACGAGAGGTTACCATTGCTTCCCTGTATTTCATCAAAATTTGACTCTTGAAGTTTTGACTGGAAGAAACAAAGTAGTTGAAACTCAGCTCAATAGAAGCAATAGTCAAAAAGAATAAAACGTGTTTTTTTTTTTGCAGGGTCAGACTCACTCTACATTTCCCACACTTATATATATATATATATATATATATATATATATATATATATATATATATATATATATATATATATATATATATATATATATATATATATATATATATATATATATATATGCATAACCTCACCAGGTGGAAAAGTTAAGGAGGGAATTACAAATCAATGAGGGTGCTACAAATCAGTGAATTTAAACTCATCCACTTTACACCCATCCAGATTTAGGAAAGTTACCATCTCATTTTGAATCTTAACACTTGAAATAGCTAAATCCTTTACATAGAGCCCCAGATAGCAACTCTCCAGGGGGCATGCCTTCTATCACAGGAGCCTGGATGTTTGTTTTTTGGTATATACTTGACTGGAAACCACAAAAGGGAAACCTTCAATTCACTTTGCACTGACACCTTTACTTATTGGTCTGTTATCTGTATGTAGAGTGTTTACCACATTTGTAGTCGTAGTGGAGACCTTGCATAAGACGGACTTCCTTATTTCCCCTATTTGGATGGATATTTCTGGTAGGTCCCATTAAAAAACTCTTTTATAATGGCACTTTTATATGTACAACTATGGTTTCAGGCTGTAGGGGGAACTGCAAACTAAAATAAGTTTTCTTTGTCCTACAGTAGAGGATTCCTTTATAGGAATGGAGTTGGACACTATTGTTGATTATTCTTGTCTACAGCGATGGCCCAGAAATTCATAGCTTTGGTTCCTGGGTAAGGAAGCACTGAACAGATGTAAGTCAAAGCTGGAATCTTACTGAGCATCTGAAGTCTCATAGCAGACACTGTCTTCATTGTCCCACTCAACCATCTGTATGAGTACACTTCACAGGGATGTGAGCTGTCAGTTGTTGCAAGAGTCATCATTCTGTCATGGATTTTCTTCTGGTCTCAAACATAGAGACCCTTCACACCATTGTTCCTGCTCCTGAGGCACTGGAAATGTCTTGTCACAGATGCATGATTGGTGAATTGAGGAGCCCACCTTTAGTCCTTTTGTTGCAACCAGGGTTCATAAGAGAAGAGCTTTACTTAAACCTGCTTTTGCTCAGGATAATACTGCTGGCTGTCTAGGCTATAGAAAAGGTAGGTCAGATCTGAGCCCCACATGATACAGAGAAGAAATCTGTTTGTGAAAAGTGGCCATCAACAGGGACATCATTCTGACAGCCTTTCACATCCTAGAGGGTGTGAATGTACCAGGAATTCCATCTGCTATGGCTTCTATCCTCTCCTTGAGCTGAGGATTAGGGAGTCATACCTGGTAAAGATCTTCTGGGAGTGGCATCCTAGAAATGACTCTGTTTACAAAGAACATGGTGCTTCTCTAATTTTGCCTGATAGCTGGCATGGATAAGTTGGTACTGGAAATAATTTGTCTTCTTTGATAGGGATGAGCCTTTCATACCAACTCACTTTCCTTTTGCTTCCACACTTGGTTGCCAGCTTCAGAGAGGGCAAAACTTTCTTCTGTCAGTGGCCAAGAAAAATGTGGTTTCAAGCTGTCATCTCCTTGCCATTGTTGGTGGGACCTACATTTAACACCATGATCAAAAATCAGAATAAACCAAAAACAGCAGTATGGCAGACACTTTTCATTGAAAACAAGGCACACAGTAGAAATGGCATAGTGAAACAGTGAATGTTCTTCATACTGATCACTGCTGCAGCAGCTTTAGCTATATGGGTTATATGGTGCCAAGGATATAACAGCCAGTCAGCTTCCAAAGCTTAAGGGCACCTTCCAAATGCCCAACCTGTCAAGTAACTCGGGCTGGGCTGACTAAACGACAAGTCTCTGTCAAAAAGGTAACATTTGTGGACTGGTAGTGTTTACAAGCAATTGCTGCTTGTTTCATAGTTTCATAGTATAGTACTAGGCTATCTGCCCTGGGGCATTTGTAAGCCTAGCCATAGTGATGTGGCTTTTGCCACCCCATGAAATGGTACAAAAATGTACAGAATAAATTTAGAATACTGTGCCTCTGTCTAGTAGTGACACAATGAAGGTCCCCTTATATAATAGAATTAGTTTACTGTGCCCCTGTCTAGCAGTGACACAGATGTGACCCCTGGGGTAAACTTACGATCTCCCATCCACTCATCAAGATTTCTCTTGAAGAGAGTCAGTGAGGGGCTCTGCCTAATATGAACTGGGATCTTGTTCCAAAGCATGGGAAGCCTCTGGGTTATGAAGCTATCCCTCCAGCATGTCCTATTCATACTTGTGCCGAGGTTTAAGTCTTTAGCTCTCGTGGTCCTGATGGATTTGGATTTTTTGAGGTGGAGCATGTCCATCAGGTCCCGATTGGACATGGCCTTGTATCGTCAGGCAGAGATCACCTCTGAGCAGGCGGTATGCTACTGAATAGAGCTGAAGTTTCTTTAGTCTGGCAGAATAAGACATATGTTGGAGACCCTTGATCCTCTTGGTGAGGTACTTTTGTGGTCTCTCCAGCTTTTGCAAATGCCGGGTGAGGTACATACCAAATGGGGCATTGTACTCAATCATGGGTCTGATGAGGGAGGAATATAGGGTACAATGACATCCTTGGATCTGGATGTGAATCCCTTCATGATGAGGTGTGCAAGGTAGAATGTTTTTCTAACCACTTTGGCAATGTGGGTGTCAAATGAGAGGTTGCTGTCGACTTGGGTCCCTAGGTCTCTGATTACTTTTTCCGTACTCAGTGGGTTGCTGTCTATGTGATAATTTGTGGGTACTTTGTTTTTCCCAAAGGGGTTGACTATACATTTTTTGGCATTTAGTTTAAGGCCGTGACTCCGACACCAGTTGTCCGTTTCTGTGAGGCCTTTTTGTAGGATGTGTGTGTCTGCTGGTGTATCGACTATGGTGCCTAGTTTGCAGTCATCTGTGAACTTTGTCAGCCACAGCCCTCCCATGTTTGCTTTAACATCTGAGAAATGAATGCCGAACAAGAGGGGTCCCAGGACAGATCCCTGTGGGACACCACTTGTGACTGGCTTTGAGTCTGACATTGCTCCAGCGATTTTAATTTTATGGATTTTGTCCTTTAGCCAGTTTGCAACCCATCTAGTGACATAAGGGTTTACTTTTAAGCTGTTGAGCTTATCTATGATGCCTGAGTGGGGTATTGTGTCGAAGGCCTTAGCCAAGTCCAGGTATGCTGTATGGACTGCTTTGCCCTCATCAATGGCTCTAGTGACTATTTCGAAAAAGTCAACCAGGTTTAAAAGGCAGGATCTGCCCTTTACAAAGCCGAACTGGGTGGGGTCAAGTGTCTGTAGGTCCCCTATGTCTCTGTTTATGAGTTCCATAATGATTCTTTCCATAGCTTTGCAGACCAGGCTGGTTAAGCTTATGGGGCGGTAGTTTCCAGGGTCTGTAGAGGCACCCCCTTGTGGAGTGGGACCACTGTTGCTGTACGCCAGTGTTCAGGTACATATCCCGAAGTAAGGCTAAGGTTAAATAGCATTTTCATGTGTGGGTTTAGCTCCTCTTGGAGTTCACGTAACACGCAACCCGAGATACTGTCAGGTCCCATTGATGCTGTGTTTTTTGCTTTGTTTAGGGCGGTTCTTACTTAGACATCTGAGATGACAGGGAGATTACATTCAGCTGGGATAAGTATTTCTTCTTTTGGGGGTGAAGGAGGAGAGAAATTTGCACTGAACCTGTCAGCCAGAACGTTGGCAATATCTGTGGGTTCAGTGTATTTTTTGTTGTTGTGAACCACCTCTGAGCATATCTGAGGGTTTCCGCCCAGGTTTCTAACATAGCTGAAGAAGGCTTTGTGGTTATCTTTAGTGTCCTTAGCGATTTTTCTCTCAAAGTTGGCCTTGGATGTTTTTATGAGAGAACATAGTTTTCTGCTAATGTTGATCAGAGATGTCTTCCCTTCATGGGATTTAGCTCTGACGTGCAGTAGCTTCCTTCTTTTGTTATACAATTTGTTTATGACTGAGGTCCACCAGACAGGACGCTTACCTTTGGTGGAGAGGGACTTGGATTTGTTTGGGATTGCATGATCCATGCATTCTTGGAGATGTCCATAGAAAGCATTTGTGAAGGATTCAGCATTGTGGAATGTGGTATCCACTGGCACAGTGGGCTTAAAGGATACCATCTCAGTCTTAAGAAGAGTGAAGTCTGCTTTTGAGAAGTTTTTCACTGTGGTCTTTTGTGCTGGGGGTGGAGGTGGGATATGTATATCCAGGGTGATTAGTTTGTCTTCTCCAGGAAAGAGGCACCATTTTTGGCTTACCCGTGGAACAGACAACTAGTCCCACGGTCGGTCCTTCTTCCAGCCACAAAAAGAGAATGTTAAGCAAAGAGCCTTTGCGACCACAGCAAGCTAGCAATTTGTCTCTGCTGTAGGTGAGTGCCTATGCTGTGATCATTTGTTGTACCTAAGACCAATTATCGTTTACCCTGGATCCCTCATTTGTAACACATACAGACACTGTAGACTGAGGGTTTCCCACATTCTCTACATCTGTTGAGGTCCCCTCAGTGGGCAAGGGAGATCCACTCTCATTAATCCTGGGAAAGGGGACAGGGAAGGTTTCCCTATTGTGTCAGAATGATGTGCCTATTCCTGGGGAAGCAGCTGCTGCAATTAGTAACATGGTTGGCACCCTTTTTCTTATCAAAAAGAAACAGTAAATCAAGCATATATATACTCCATCAAATTTCTTTGCACAGGAGTAGTTTACTGGGTCAGCTCAGGTTTTAATTCAGGTTATGGTTCTTTCTTGTGAAGTAGTTTCTAGTAAAAGGAGGAGAAATTCTCCCTTTTCATGAAGAGATTCAAGATTCTGAATCTGAACAGTAATATGCTGGGATGGATACAGGTTTTTTTCCTCAGATTTCTCATTCAGACTCAGGACAGCTCAGTGTATGATTCTTCTTGTGTGGGTTTGTCTTTCTCTGAGACTATTGTTAGAATGTGCCAGTGTTTTCAGTGTGGGAACACTGAGGTTTCTTAGTCCCTCAGAAAATTCTATGAGTTGTTACAAAAGGATTTTCCAGAATCCACACCCATCTCTCTTGTCTACTTTAGAGGATGTGTGTTACTTCCTGCAATTTTCTTGACAGTCAGCCAGCTGCCCCTAAATGTCTGATAGGATGTGTAAAGTTCCTCAGACTTTTAAATTTTGTACACTACTCCCAATAATGACCCAGCAGTTTTAGGTAGTTAATCCCACTGCCGTTAAATAGTTAATTCCAATCCTACTCTTTATGATAAGAATGGAAAAATTATTGATAGGTAAGGGGGAAAGTGTATACTTCTGCAACTTTGATTTTCAAAGTATTGAATTGTCAGGCTCATATGCAAAGGTTAGTTCTGACAAATTGTGAAAGTATGAGGAATATTGTATCTGCAGTTTTTTCTTGTGAGGAGAAATCTTGTTTTAAATTACTTGGTTTCCTCTGCTGCACAGATCACTACTTATACTTTGCAGTGTGTGTCTGTTGATACTTCTTCCAGTGACCTCTAGTACTGTTTTTGGGTGGTTTGCATGGCTGCATTCTCAGAACCTACCAGATGATGTTAAAATGATATTTTGAATTCTCCCTTGGATAGAGATTTAGTGCTTGGCCCACCTGGGGAGTAGGACAAACCCAGAATCATACAGGCCCTTAAGTCTACTTTCATGTTGTGGAAAAATAATGGAGAAGGCAATACTGGATAAGTTATTGTCAGAACTGGTAGGTTGGGACTTGAAAACATATATCAGCATGCATACGTTGAAAATAGATCTATTACCACCTGTAACATGATATTCTATAAGAATATAATAACAGCTATGAAAGAAAAAGTGTGCTGTGATGTGATTTATATAGATTTAACTTCAGCATTTGACAGGGTCATACGCAAAACACTGATCAATAAATTAGTACAACTAGGGATTGATGTACTGTTGATAAGATGGATAGCTGCATGGCTTACAAATAGGACATGGCAGGTATCACACACCAACTGGACAGGTGAAATCCTTGGTTACAGTCAAGGTGTCCCACAGGGCTCTGTCCTAGGCCCTTTCTTGTTTAGATTGTATCTTTCAGACCTTACTTTTTCATCTGAGGTGTTCTACAGTCTGTATGCTGATGACCTGAAATTGGGTAAACTGATTACAAATGTTAGAGATAAGGTATGTCTGCAAAATAATTTGACTAAATTGACCATTTGGGCACAGGAGAATAATATATTGATAAATACATCAAAAACTAAGCATTTGAGATTTGGGAGACATAAACTGAAAGGTGAATATTTTATACAGCACACAGTGATTGAAACTGTAGACTCATTTAAGGATCTGGGTATATGGGTAGATTCAGATATGAGTTTTTCTAATCATATCAACCAATTGGCTAATGATTGTTGTAGAACTATAGGTTGTATAAAAAGATTTATAAAGTCTAGGAAATCAAACATAATGAAGTCATTGTTTGTTAGTTACATTAGACCCAAACCTGAGTAAGGAATAACAATATGGAAACCCTATAGGAAAAGAAGCATGAATAAACTGAAAGAGTACAGTGGAAATATACCAAGGGCATCCATGGATGTGAAAATCTAAGTTATTATAAAACACTAAAATATCTGAACTCGTACAGTGTCTCTTACAGATATTTAAGAGGAGATCTTATTCAGGAATATAGGGCATTTAAGGACATCTACCTCTGGGAATGTTTGGGGATATCAAAAAGTACTAGAGAATCATCAGACAACCTATGTAGAAAATTCTATAGGAATGAGAAGTGTAATAACTGGTTCTCTGACAGAGTAGCTGATGCTTGGAACAGACTACCAAATTACATTAAAGCAAGTACTAGTTTAGATATTTTTAAGAACAGCCTGGACATTTATTATAGGAACAAGTGTTTTGGTATATTGGCAAGCTAGAAGGGCATTAATGCCCGTGCTTGAAACATTTGTATGTATGTATGTATCTGCTGCAGAGGTGATAAAAACTGTGATGAAAGGCGCAAGCTGATCCAGGAAATCGGTTAAGATTTTTTTCAGCCTTCCTTTTCCAAATTTTCTAAGGGATTTTATATTGCCTCATCTATTTATGTCAAAAAACAGATTCCATAGTCTCAGCAAAATTTAGGTGAACAGATGTTTAAGAAGAAATGGCAAAAAAGTTCCAAAAGGAAAACTCAAACCTCCCAAAAACAAAGACAGTCCAACAAGTCTGAATGACTGTTCAAGAGACCTTGTAACTCTCTCCCATCCTGGCCTCTTTTTTCCAGAAAGTCTGATTCTCCATTTTTGACTCTCCATTTTTTTCTTTGGCAACAGATTGTTTCAGACAAATGGATTCTGAAAATCATTCATCAAGGTTATAAATGACAGTGGGAGGAAATTCCTGATTTCCAGGGTGTTATTCCTCATTCTCCAGATCAGACTCTTGTTTTCAATTGTTCTTCATCACATGCCGTCCCAAGGAGTGAAATAGCCAGTTCCACCTTCCCAACCTGGGAAGGATTTTTATTCAAGGATGTTCCTTGTGGCAAAGAAAGAGAATGCTTGAAGCCCAGTACTGGAGCTTTTTTTTTCTAATCCTATTTGTGATAGTGCCCAAATTCAAAATGATGTCACTTCACAAACTGTTACCTCTTCTTCCTCTTTTAAGTTTCCTGGTAACACTAGACTTAAAAGATGCTTTTCATCACTTCCCTATTCATCCAGACTTCAGACGTTTCTTAAGGTTTTGTGTGTCTGGATCACATTTTAGTTCTCTGCCTTACCCTTTGGGCTATCCACTGCACCAAGAGTGCTTACAAAGTGTCTAACTCCTGTTATAGCTCATTACAGGCTACAGAGTATTCATATTTTTCTATATTTAGATGACTTTTTCTTGTATTTACAGAGTCTTTTTCAAAGTGTCAGGAATCTTTCTGTCTTGGGTGAGAGATCTCTTACACATGTTGGGATTCCAAAAGAACATTGAAAAGTCTTTTGTGACTCCTTCAAATAGGATTTTCTTCCTCTGATGTCATCTAGACATCTCAGTTTAAAGAGCTTTTCTTTCACAGAAAAAAATATTTATTTAGATCTTTTTCTAAGG
The DNA here is from genome assembly GCF_019279795.1 of Protopterus annectens. Lineage (NCBI taxonomy): Eukaryota > Metazoa > Chordata > Ceratodontiformes > Protopteridae > Protopterus > Protopterus annectens. Next base: position 1,619,558,129 of record NC_056737.1, read on the forward strand.
TTTTCCACTCAGACTTCGGTAACTGTGAGGGGATACCTCAGGATATGGGGTTTCATTACATCTATGATTCTCATGATACCCCTGGCAAGACTCCAGAGCAGAATTGTGTGGCAGACAAGCTGAGCAGGTCAAGGGCAGACCCTCACGAATGGAAACTAGATCGGGGGGTCTTCCAAACTTTGATTCATCTGTCTTTGCTTCTTCTTACAACAATTAACTTGGCAAGATTCTGTTCCAGGACTCCATGCAGGAAGGCCTGGAAGGCAAATGCCTTTTCCTTTCTTTGGAAAGGAATGTCCCTGAATGCTTTTATAGTCTTTCCTGATATCCAGGGTCCTTCTGAAGATTCGGAAGGAATCCCCTAAGTTCATTGTGATAACTCCCTTCCAGCCCAAGCAACCATGGTTCTCTGTTCTTTTGGAAATGCCCAGGGGGCAATTACTGTAGGCTTACTCATAGATTGGATCTACTCACAAAACAACATGGGTATTTGATACACCCCAACATCAGTTATCTTTAGTTGACTGCTTTGATGATAAGTCAGGAAAGCTTACTACTAGAAAATTATATATTAGCAAGTGGAAAAAAGTTTTCTAGCTGGTGCCAGCTGTGATGACCCTTCACTAGACTAGTAATCAAGGAGCCTCAAGCCTCACCACTGGCACCTGTGGGGGGATGTACACTGGGAGGATAACAGGTACACAAACAATATTTCCAGATGTAGCCCTCTGCATCAAGTGCAATTTTACTTAAGAGCACACAGATATGACAGTCCATGGCTGGTTTCTCCCTCTTCCTCCAGATCTCCGGTAAGACTTCCCACTGGCACAGCTATAGAGTTGAGATCTCAGCTGAGTGACCAAACAAGACCTCCAGCACCATCTCTGTCCAACCAATGCTTCATGTCCCTGCCCAAGCAGCTGACATACACACTCTTTGAGGTTTGATTTACATATACACACACACACACACACACACACACACACACACCTGGGAAAGGCTGGCACAGGTTTACTAGCTATGCCTCCTTCTGCCCAGACTGTAAAGTAGTTTCCAATGCCACCAGTCACTCTTATCAGCTACTTTAGGGCCCTTAACAAAGGGTGTCCAATCTTACTGTGTAATATGAATATTAATACAAATGATAGTTTGACCAAAAGCAAAGCCCACACAGTGTCACCAAATAAATGTGTAAGTATTCTCAAATATCCCTCCACAGATCAGCCACAATAAAACGTTTAATAATATATATATAAAATAAAATTACAAGGCAATACTAAACATATATTCACAATGGCATCAGAGTTCAAAATCACAGGAAATGTTTAAAATAACTTTCTAGTACAGGCTCGCACAAATAAAGAAACATCTAAGCAAAGCTTTATTATATAGCTGACTGAATCTAAGAGAATTATACTGTTCTCTACAAACTTACTTCATTAGAGTAAGGCAGATGTGTGGTGAATGGGGCTTCTTGTTGTCAGGTCCAAGACAGAACACAGAATGTTCTGTGTCACTAAGAGGCTTCTCAGATTAATATCTAAAATTTTCCTGCTGGGATAGCTTGCAGAATTACATCATTTCTTGTCATCTGACTGCTAGTTCCCAGTTACAAACCTCAATGCTGAATCTAGCAGTATTTAGCATCTACCTGTAAAAATATACAGACAAGGGCTTTTGCTCAGGTATTTGTCAGATACTGAAAGTCATAAAACAATTGCATTCCTTCATACTTTAAAAGTAGCAATTTGTTCACTCCAAGGCAATACAGAAAGCTTCCCAGCACGGACTCTGTGTCACTAGTTGCACTGAAAACTTGAGAGATAGCCTCTTTATTGCATAGCCTATAAAGTAATTTAATTTCAGATATTTTTCTAAAGTTTGCTGGACTGAGGTTAACCGTCCAGTTTCCTCTGATAACCATATACATTTAAACAGTTACAATAGCACAGATATATTTCTGTTCTCTTCTAGTAGGGCACACTGTGGTTAAATTTCAAACACAGCACTTTACAAATACATTTTCAACACACACGTCTGTACAAGCATTTTGATATACACATGACATACAGTTCTAATACATTTGTAACACAAGCATCTTCTATAAATCATTTTGATATTCACCAATAACATATAATTTACAAAATTCCAGCTGGCTGTGCTGGCAGTATCTCCTTTCATAACACTTGTTCCCTCCTTTGAAGACTCAAGCTAGTTTTTCAAGTGACCCTTGAGAAATGTTGCTTGAGAGAAATAAGCCTGTCTGGGAATACGTTACCCCATACCCTGTCTTGAGATCCCAGCTGCCTTTGTATTGCTGCACCATTACAGTGTTGCACTCAATGTCATATCATATGCCTGCAACCCTAAGCTCCACCATAGTAACTTGGGATTTTGCTGACTGGCCCTCTGTATCCATAGATCCCCTCAGACTCCTGTTGCCTCCTCCTGTAAGGCTTCATCATGTTAACAAGGTACAGTTTGTGCCCCTGCCTCCTGCCTAGCAGTTCTGCCATGTAGTTTTTGAAGGGCCCCTCCCAAGCTGCCTGCAGCTTGTTATGTCTGACAGGAATGAGAACCATAACCTGCTGCCCCAGAGCATACTCTCTTGCTTGAGCATTCCTGTCATACCAGACCTTTTCCTTCTGTTGGGCTCCTGCCAAGTTCTCCTGGGCCAAGCCCAAGAGTTGCCCGAGCCTTATTCTGAGGTTTAGGACATATGCCACAACATACTTCTTGTGGGATTCACACTCACCCTCCCACTCATTGCAATTGAAATCTAGAGGTCCCCTCACCCTATGCCCATACAGCAAAACAAAGGGTGAAAAACCTTTGGCTTCCTGGGGCACCTCTCTGTAAACAAACAACAGATGGAGCAAATATTTGTCCCACTCCCTCTTAATCTGGTCTGCAAATGTCCATAGCATGGTCTGTAGTGTAGTGTTTAATATCTTCACCACCAGACCATTAGTCTGAGGGTGGAAAGGGCAGTCTTTAGGTGCTTCACCCCACAGTGCTTCCAGAAACAAGCCAACAGGTCTGACGTGAAATTGGCACCGCTGTCAGTATTTCTTTTGGGAAACCTACCCTGATGAAAATCTCTAACAAAGCATTTGCCACCTTTTCTGCCTTGGTGGAGGACAGAGCCACCACCTCAGGGTATCTGGTAACATATTCTACTACCACTATGATATACTTCTTCCCTGTGGAATGTGGAGTATTCAGAGGCCCTACAATATTCATAGCTACCCTCTGAAGCAGCTCCTGAATCACCCTTCTCTCCTGCCTTGCCTACTTTTTGGAACTGCTCACAGGTCCTGCAGTACCCTGTTGCACCCCTGGACATCCCAGACCAATAGAAGTTCTGCATAATATGTCCGTTGGTATGCTTTATGCCCATATGACCTGCAAAGGGAGTGTCATGGGCTATGGCTGGAAGTGCCAGACGTTAGGCTCTGGGCATTACCAGCTGCTGTATTACCTCACACTCTAGCCCTCCCTCAGGGGGTCCACTTTCTCTGCAGTAACCCTTTGCCCCAGTATACAGATTCCTCTCTTCCTTGAGAATCAGGCACCTCCCTGGCTACCTCCCTCAAGCCTTGCAATGTAGGGACTGAGAGCTGAGCCTGTCTCGACTCTCTCTTTCTAACCCTTCCCAAGACCCCTTCCACAGGAAGTCTGGTATCCTCTGACAGCAATGCCTCACTGTCAGCCTGGGTACTACTAATAACCTCTGCCCTTGCAGTCACTCTGTCCAAGGGAATACCAGTACCCACCAGCAGCTGTGGCTCACCTCAGTCTCACTGCTACAGGGTAGCTTCCTCCCTGAAGTAGCCACCTCACCAATCCTGGCTTCAAGTGTGCAGTCTGTCTGGGTCCACCCAGGCTACCAGACCCACATGACTGTCTCCAAGCCTGACTGCGTGTCACTGCATGCACAAAAGGTATTGCATTATCAAAATCTTTCCCTATTAGGACATCTGCAGGTATATCCTCAAACACACCTACTTGCTTCCTTTTCCACCCTCCCAGTCAAGGTGAACCATATCAAAAGGTATTTGGAATGTGGTCCCTCCTAAAACTCTGACTAGAGTAGACTGCCCAAGCAAGTAGTACTCCTCTTTAACCATTGCAGTCTTCACAATGGTTAGGTCAGAGGCTGTGTCTCTCTTAGCAGTGACCTGTTTCCCATCTGCTAAGATAGGATATAAACTCTTGTGGTAGTTTTGTACTCTTGTTGTCTCCAGACAGCTTACCAATGGCATTCTGTCATTCTCACTTACTGACTTCCTTACCTTTTGTTTCCACCCTTGCCTCCATGGACATCTATATGGTACATGGGCTCAAGGTTACATTTAAAACATTTAACCATTGATCCTGGCTGTGTCAGGATGGCATGCCCCAGTCCTTTGGCTTGGCACATCTCAGCCAACTGGTTCCTTGTCAGCTTGCCATAATCCTCTGCTGACATCCTTGCCTGCTCTCCCTGACTAACTAAGCTAACAAAAAATAAATAAAACTAACGTGATATGAAACTCTGAATGTCTGCTGTGTGGCTGGTTGAGAATACAAACGCCTTGTTTAGTGACCACTGTTTACAGGCTACAGGAGTTCAGCATCCACACCACTGAGTCCCAGTATGTGATGTGGTGATCTCACCACTGCCAACCAAATATGATGACCCTCCACTGGACCAGTAATCAAGGATCCTCAGTCCTCACCACTAGCACCTGTGGAGGAATGTTCACTGGGTGGATAACATGTACACACACAGTATTTCCAGATGCAGCCCTCTGCATCAAGTGCAATTTCCCTTATCAGTACACAGAGACCACAGTAAGTCTGGGTTCGTTTCTCTGTTTTCTTCCAGATCCCCAGTAAGACTCCCCACTGGCACATCTTTAGAGTGCCAAGCTGAGTGACCAAGCCAAGACCTTCAGCACCCTCTCTGTCCAACCAGTGCTTCATGTCCCTGCCCAAGTAGCTGACATACACAATCTCTGAGGTTTGATTTACACACACAATCACACACACACAGACATACACACACACACGCACACACACACTCACCTGGGAAAGGCTGGCAGAGGTTTACTAGCTATGCCCCCTTCTGCTCAGACTATAAGGTAGTTTCCACTGCCAACAGTCACTCCTTATCAGCTACTTTATTGCCCTTAACAAAGGGTGTCCAGTCTTACTGTGTAATATTAATACCAATACAAATGACAGTTTGACCAAGAGCAAGGCTATTAGGAGTGGCCCACACAGTGTCACCAAATAAGTATACAAGTACTCTCAAAACTTAAATATCTCTACAAAGATCAGCCACAAAGAAAGGTTTAAATATATTTAATAATAATAAAAGAACAAGACAATACTAAATATATATTCACAGTGACATCATAATTCGAAATCACAGGAAATATTTAAAATAATATTACAGTACAGTACAGGCTCACACAAATAAAGAACAACATCTAAATTAAGCTTCACTATATTTCTGACTGAATCTAAGAGAATTATACTGTTTCCTAGAAATTTAATTCATTAGAGCAAGACAGATGTGTGGTGAATGGGTCTTCTTGTTGTCAGGTCCAATACAGAATGCCCTGTGTCACTAAGAGACTTCTCAAATTAATATCTAAAATATTACTGCTGGGATAGCTTGCAGAATAACATCATTTTTTTGTCATCTGACTTCTAGTTTCCAGGTGAAACCCCCGTTGCTGAAGCTGGCAGTATTTAGCATCTACCTGTAAAAGTATACAGTCAAGGGCTTTTGCACAGATATTTGGTAGATGCTAGAAGTCATAAAGCAATTGCATTCCTTCATGCTTCAAAAGTAGCAATTAGTTCATTTCAAGGACAATACAGAAGGCTTTCCAGCACTGACTCTGTGTCTCTAGCTGCAATGAAAATTTATTGTGTAGCCTATAAAGTAATTTAATTTAGGATATTTTTCTAAAGTTTGGTGGACTGATGTTATCCCTCCAGTTTCCCCTGTTAAGCATATACATTTAAACAGTTACAATAGTGCAGATACATTTATATTCCCTTCCAGTAGGACACACTGTGGTTACATTTCAAACACAGCAATCTACAAATACTTTTCAACACACACATCTGATTTTTGAATTTTGACATACACATTACATACAGTTCTAAACATTTGGAACACAAACATCTTGTATAAATTATTTTAATATTCACCAATGACATATAATTATTTATAAAATTCCTGCTAAATGTGCTGGCAGTACCTCCTTTCATCACACCAACAACACAACCAGCACCCATTCAGGGCTAGTTGTTCTCTGGTTTTACAATATTTGTGTGAGTTATTATCCTATGACCTTTCTTATTCATCTGTCAAGGTTCATTTATCGGCCACTTCAGCGTGTATGCCCATGGATCCTCCTCTTTCAAGGCTGTCTCATGTCAAAAATGTTCTTTAAAGCAGTTTGCTTAAGAGGCCTCCAAGAAAACCAGTGGCACCCTCCTTAATTTTCTCTTAATTTTTATCTTAGAGAAGATAACACTTGCTCCATTTGAACCAAGTAATCTACCTTATTTGAGGTAATTAACATGGAAAACATTTTTACTGATTGTTCTGATCTCTGCAAGAAGGGTTTCTGAGGTGCAAACTGTTATACTAAATAGACCCTGTCCCATTTTCCGTAGGAACAGGGTTTCTTTCAGAACTAATCCTTCTTTTATGCCTAAAGTAGTATCCACGTTTATTTTAAGACAAAGTATTCATCTTCCCATTTTCATTCTTGAAACTAAAAATGAAGGAGAAAGGATACTCCATACCTTGGATGTCCACAGAAATCTCAGGTACTATACTGGCAAAACTAAATATTTCACATCTTTGAATCAATTATTTATTTCTCATGAGGGTAAGATGGAACAACCTGTGTCAAAACAGACTGTTTCAAATGGTTGTCTATACGCACCATAACATATCAATTCCAACCAGGGTCAATGCCTACTCTACCAGGCCCTTGATTTCATCTAGGGTCAAAGCCTACTCTACCAGGGCCTTGGCTTCATCTATGGCTTTTTAGAAAGCGTTAGATTCTTGAAGTATTCTAGAGACTGCTACTTGGTCCACTGTACATACTTTTACAAAGCACTAAAAGCATGATTCCATTTCTAGGTCCAGATTAAGCTTTGCTAGGACTATTCGCCTGGGATTCCTGGACTCTTCTCCTTCCACCTCCCAAATGTTAGCCATGATAATCTACCCATAACTAAGGGTACTGCAGCAGTGATCAATATGATACACATTGTACAGTTGTGTAAGTTGAACTTACCATAACAGCAAATGCTCAAATTATCACTACTGCCATAGCTGCCCCCTCCTCCCACTTGTTCCTTTGTGTATTTTTTTTTATGCCAGAGTGTCGGAATTTATTTTTTGCTGTTCTTAGCATTGCCCTTTCGGGGCTCAGCCTCCCTGTCTATGCTGGCAAGAAAGCTCTGAAGGGTTTCTTCCCTAAACTTGTCTTTTAGTCAGCTCAGCTCAAGCTGCTTGACAGTTTGGGCATGTGGAAGGTGCTTGAAGCATTGGAAGCCATCCTGGGAAGGATAATACCCATATAGCTAAGGCTACTGCAGCAGTGATCATTCGAACATCTGTTATGGTAAGTTCAACTTACACAGCTTTGCTTTGTTTGGGAGGGGCTTTGCCTAGTGCACCCTCTAAATGTTATAATTAACTCAGAGCTTATTGCTGTCTGGGTAAAGTCGACTTTATCTCATTGCAGCAACCATTCTCACATTAGGAAACAAACTTCTTGTCAGACCAGAATTACAAATGAATTCACAAATTCCAAAACTTGAAAACAAAGATTTTCCCAAAAGGATTTGTATACTACTACACAAAGATACACACACTTGCTACCAGTTCACATCCAAATGTGTTATAACTGAGTGAATATTGTACTGGTCAAAATCTGACCAGTAAAACAGTCAATACAACTAAGAATTGACAATGTTTTAGCTCAAGGTTGACATACAGTTGGTTGACTTGTGTATAGTCTTATATATTATTTAAGCATATATGGATAGTTATATATTCATATATAATACAGGGAAGTTCTCACTGCCCCAGTTGGGGAAGCAGCCAGGCTACTCCTTTGGGCCTTGTTATGCTATCCTGATCAACTGTTAGAGACTCTGACGATATTTGGACTGCCAAAAGGCCTCAGTCGTTGACATATTCTGCTAAATAGAAATTCTCTAGCTTGGATGAAAGGTGCCTTTCAGGAACAAAATCTGAGGTATTTCCTGCCTATCTGTGATATCCATTTGACTTGGATCTTAGTCATTCCATTATCTGAGCATAGGTTGTCACCATTACAGTGGATATGTCTTGTAAAAGTCACCCAGTACAGGTTTGATAGACAGTTCCTTAAATGGGTTTGTTATTTTTGCTTACCTTTGAAGAAATCTTGCTGTTCTTTACCTCAGAGTTCTTTCTGAAAGAGATCAGGAAGCTGTTCTTGAATCAGTCCATTAACCTCCCTGCCTTTTTTTTTTTTGCTTCGGGCAAATGAGGGGGGGTGCATATTTGAAATGCACATTTAGAGCAGGTTTTACCAGAAAAGGGTTCTTAAGTTCAGGAAAACAACACATTTTTGTTTCCTTTATTGCCAGCTTTGTTACATAAGTCCTGACTTGAGATCAGTTAGTGGCTCAGTAGCTGGAAGAGATGACCAATGTAGAAAGATGAATGACAAGGCAGTACATGTGGTCACAGTTCTCTAGAGGGCGAGTGTGGAGTGCATGTCTGAATGTGCAGTGTCTGTAGTAAATCCCTGGTGAAAACTACAGAGACTATTAGAGACATTTTGCCTTTGAGGTGGCAGGGCATTTGAGAGGACAGGTCTTGCACAGGCAAGTGACAGACACTCACAGTTGCCCATTGCACATCATTCCTTGCAATGGTGCTGGCATGTGCAGTGGATAATAGATTAGTACTTTAGCGAAGACCCCTCTGAGCTCTTGAGTGGTACAAATAGGGTCCTCATGCATCCTGGGGAATGAATGGGCTACATGTGCAGGTGAGAGGAAGGCTTATTGTCAAGGGATCAGGGTGCAAATTCTGACACAAAAAAATGGTCTTTTTTATCCCCCCAGGTAAAGAGGAAAGGACTGTGACTAGATAAACCTTGTTCAGATGAATTTCATACTGAATTTTCTTTTACTATCAGGTAGGTAACTTTCCTTGATCCATGCTGTCAAAGGCCATACCAAAATAAATGTGACTTCCTACAGTTACTATGTTTGTTGTGAACCTCTGTACAGCTGCCAATTGGTTGTCATTTTATACCTTTATAAATCAGTTGTGCTTGGACCATCATTTCTGTCTATTTTTCACATGCTGATTCTTCCAAGTTCTTCCTTTTTCAGGTGTTCTGGCTTTTGCCATACTGGGAAGTGTTTATATTGCTTGGGAATATTCCAAGCTACTATTTGCTGCAAAGAAGGCCTATTGAAGTAAGATATAACAGATAGGTGAGCATTTATCATATCTGTTGGCCTTTGGCAGAGCTCCCTTTATGGACTAATGTCCTGGAAAGTCTGGCTATCTTTTATTTTACGTTATGTTTTTCACTCTCACATCTGTTGGCACAAATTCAGTAGGGTTCAAAACTATGGAATATGTCTGGGTATGCCATCCTGCATCTGGTATGCAATGTCACCGAGGATGGTAGTGAGAGGATTGTTGAAATGAGAAGAATAAGAATATTGTACTGAGAGGTTCATTAGCAGAGGAGATTACAGCTCTGCTATGGAGGTTTAGTATTCATTCACTGACAGTACGTGGCATGCAGCTCCTGCTCAGTTTGATAGGCATAACTTTACCATGCTAAAAAAAGCACCTCCCTTTCCATGATACCCAGCATCTCTCCACCCCATTTGCAAGTTTCTTTCTGCCACTAAAAACATTTGATTGGATTTTAGTGGCACCAGGGGTATTATGCTTTGTATTAAAGAAAGTATTTTCCTTTCTTGTTTGGTAATACCATAAGCAAAAGTTGCTGACCTGTTTTACTGCTTGCTTTTGTATTTTCTTGCCATTAAATTGAATATTTTTGTATAGTATATTCAAGTGGGCATTCCAATCCTTCTGGTCACCTCCTCTTTTGAACTCTTCCTTGCTTTTAGCTTTAGGTGTTTTCTCTGTCCCTTCACTTTGTTTATTGTTTGTAGTTGATGGTTGTCTGTGCATTGTTTGTGGTGGTTTTTAACTGCTGAATAGGCTGTCTTTCACAGAAGATTGCTGGACATTCTTCTGGTGTTTTTTTTTTTAAGCTTTTGCATTTCCTACTTACTGTTTCTGCTTTTGGTACAGTGTATCTTATCTTTTTGTAGCCTATCAGGCCTATTTTATTATGTTTAGCATGGTCTTTAGTGTAGTGTTTAATATCTTCACCACCAGACCATTAGTCTGAGGGTGGAAAGGGCAGTCTTTAGGTGCTTCACCCCACAGTGCTTCCACAAACAAGCCAACAGGTCTGACGTGAAATTGGCACCGCTGTCAGTATTTCTTTTGGGAAACCTACCCTGATGAAAATCTCTAACAAAGCATTTGCCACCTTTTCTGCCTTGGTGGAGGACAGAGCCACCACCTCAGGGTATCTGGTAACATATTCTACTACCACTATGATATACTTCTTCCCTGTGGAATGTGGAGTATTCAGAGGCCCTACAATATTCATAGCTACCCTCTGAAGCAGCTCCTCAATCACCCTTCTCTCCTGCCTTGCCTACTTTTTGGAACTGCTCACAGGTCCTGCAGTACCCTGTTGCACCCCTGGACATCCCAGACCAATAGAAGTTCTGCATAATATGTCCGTTGGTATGCTTTATGCCCATATGACCTGCAAAGGGAGTGTCATGGGCTATGGCTGGAAGTGCCAGACATTAGGCTCTGGGCATTACCAGCTGCTGTATTACCTCACACTCTAGCCCTCCCTCAGGGGGTCCACTTTCTCTGCAGTAACCCTTTGCCCCAGTATACAGATTCCTCTCTTCCTTGAGAATCAGGCACCTCCCTGGCTACCTCCCTCAAGCCTTGCAATGTAGGGACTGAGAGCTGAGCCTGTCTCGACTCTCTCTTTCTAACCCTTCCCAAGACCCTTCCACAGGAAGTCTGGTATCCTCTGACAGCAATGCCTCACTGTCAGCCTGGGTACTACTAATAACCTCTGCCCTTGCAGTCACTCTGTCCAAGGGAATACCAGTACCCACCAGCAGCTGTGGCTCACCTCAGTCTCACTGCTACAGGGTAGCTTCCTCCCTGAAGTAGCCACCTCACCAATCCTGGCTTCAAGTGTGCAGTCTGTCTGGGTCCACCCAGGCTACCAGACCCACATGACTGTCTCCAAGCCTGACTGCGTGTCACTGCATGCACAAAAGGTATTGCATTATCAAAATCTTTCCCTATTAGGACATCTGCAGGTATATCCTCGAACACACCTACTTACTTGCTTCCTTTTCCACCCTCCCAGTCAAGGTGAACCATATCAAAAGGTATTTGGAATGTGGTCCCTCCTAAAACTCTGACTAGAGTAGACTGCCCAAGCAAGTAGTACTCCTCTTTAACCATTGCAGTCTTCACAATGGTTAGGTCAGAGGCTGTGTCTCTCTTAGCAGTGACCTGTTTCCCATCTGCTAAGATAGGATATAAACTCTTGTGGTAGTTTTGTACTCTTGTTGTCTCCAGACAGCTTACCAATGGCATTCTGTCATTCTCACTTACTGACTTCCCTACCTTTTGTTTCCACCCTTGCCTCCATGGACATCTATATGGTACATGGGCTCAAGGTTACATTTAAAACATTTAACCATTGATCCTGGCTGTGTACCTGAACTACTGGCTTCCCCTGTTACCGATGGGGTGGTTTAGACTGCCACCATGGGTTCCCTTAGAGCCATGTGCAGCACTGGGTATCCTTTTTCTGTGCAGTGATGCCCTGCTTGTTAGGTCTTCCTTTTCCCCAACTCATCTGTAGTGTTGCATTCTTTATCTGTCAACCAGATTCTCATGTCCTCAGGCACAGTGCTAAGGGCTTGTTCCCTCACCAAAAGGTCTGCCAGCCCTTCAAAAGTGACCTGACACCCACTCTCCCACCTATGAAAGTAAGTGCGTAACTCAGCTAAATAATCACACACACTTTCACCTGCCTTGCATCTATGCTCACAAAACTTTTTTGTATAAGCTTCTAATAAACAATTTTCAACTGTATTATAATTTAAGCAATCAGTATCAGACAATTTAGAAACAGCAGTTACAGCTTTACCATGGAGTAAGGGGGTCAGGGACCGTAACCAGAGCCCTTGGTCAACATTATACTGTTTACATATCCTTTAAAACATATAAATAAAACTGTCAAAATTGTCACCTTCTGTAAATTGTGGAAGAAATGTACTTTTATTGCTTCTGGAGTTCATTTTTTCCCTTTCCCATTACCTCCATAATCCTAGTGAAGAGTCAGCATTTCATTTTCATGTTGCCTCTGCCTCTCATTTTCTTTGGCTTCCAGATGTTTCAGTCTCTCTGCTGATTCTAATTCCAAATGCCACAGTCCCTGTGATGATTTTGCTTCAACCTCCAAACACTACAGTCTGTCTGCTGATTCTAGTTCTAACTGTTTGGTCTCCAATTCAAGTCTTCTTAACTCTATATGGATTTGTAAGTCCTCTGAGGCAGAGTTGAACTGTCATTTTCTGAGAGTTGTACATCCCCAAGGCCATTCTGGTTGTCCTCCTGGTTCCTGGCTGCAATCATTTCTCCTTTAGTCAGGATGGCATGCCCCAGTCCTTTGGCTTGGCACATCTCAGCCAACTGGTTCCTTGTCAGCTTGCCATAATCCTCTGCTGACATCCTTGCCTGCTCTCCCTGACTAACTAAGCTAACAAAAAATAAATAAAACTAACGTGATATGAAACTCTGAATGTCTGCTGTGTGGCTGGTTGAGAATACAAACGCCTTGTTTAGTGACCACTGTTTACAGGCTACAGGAGTTCAGCATCCACACCACTGAGTCCCAGTATGTGCTGTGGTGATCTCACCACTGCCAACCAAATATGATGACCCTCCACTGGACCAGTAATCAAGGATCCTCAGTCCTCACCACTAGCACCTGTGGAGGAATGTTCACTGGGTGGATAACATGTACACACACAGTATTTCCAGATGCAGCCCTCTGCATCAAGTGCAATTTCCCTTATCAGTACACAGAGACCACAGTAAGTCTGGGTTCGTTTCTCTGTTTTCTTCCAGATCCCCAGTAAGACTCCCCACTGGCACATCTTTAGAGTGCCAAGCTGAGTGACCAAGCCAAGACCTTCAGCACCCTCTCTGTCCAACCAGTGCTTCATGTCCCTGCCCAGGTAGCTGACATACACAATCTCTGAGGTTTGATTTACACACACAAACACACACACACAGACATACACACACACACGCACACACACACTCACCTGGGAAAGGCTGGCAGAGGTTTACTAGCTATGCCCCCTTCTGCTCAGACTATAAGGTAGTTTCCACTGCGAACAGTCACTCCATATCAGCTACTTTATTGCCCTTAACAAAGGGTGTCCAGTCTTACTGTGTAATATTAATACCAATACAAATGACAGTTTGACCAAGAGCAAGGCTATTAGGAGTGGCCCACACAGTGTCACCAAATAAGTATACAAGTACTCTCAAAACTTAAATATCTCTACAAAGATCAGCCACAAAGAAAGGTTTAAATATATTTAATAATAATAAAAGAACAAGACAATACTAAATATATATTCACAGTGACATCATAATTCGAAATCACAGGAAATATTTAAAATAATATTACAGTACAGTACAGGCTCACACAAATAAAGAACAACATCTAAATTAAGCTTCACTATATTTCTGACTGAATCTAAGAGAATTATACTGTTTCCTAGAAATTTAATTCATTAGAGCAAGACAGATGTGTGGTGAATGGGTCTTCTTGTTGTCAGGTCCAATACAGAATGCCCTGTGTCACTAAGAGACTTCTCAAATTAATATCTAAAATATTACTGCTGGGATAGCTTGCAGAATAACATCATTTTTTTGTCATCTGACTTCTAGTTTCCAGGTGAAACCCCCATTGCTGAAGCTGGCAGTATTTAGCATCTACCTGTAAAAGTATACAGTCAAGGGCTTTTGCTCAGATCTTTGGTAGATGCTAGAAGTCATAAAGCAATTGCATTCCTTCATGCTTCAAAAGTAGCAATTAGTTCATTTCAAGGACAATACAGAAGGCTTTCCAGCACTGACTCTGTGTCTCTAGCTGCAATGAAAATGTGAGCGATAGCCTCTTTATTGTGTAGCCTATAAAGTAATTTAATTTAGGATATTTTTCTAAAGTTTGGTGGACTGATGTTATCCCTCCAGTTTCCCCTGTTAAGCATATACATTTAAACAGTTACAATAGTGCAGATACATTTATATTCCCTTCCAGTAGGACACACTGTGGTTACATTTCAAACACAGCAATCTACAAATACTTTTCAACACACACATCTGATTTTTGAATTTTGACATACACATTACATACAGTTCTAAACATCTGGAACACAAACATCTTGTATAAATTATTTTAATATTCACCAATGACATATAATTATTTATAAAATTCCTGCTAAATGTGCTGGCAGTACCTCCTTTCATCACACCAACAACACAACCAGCACCCATTCAGGGCTAGTTGTTCTCTGGTTTTACAATATTTGTGTGAGTTATTATCCTATGACCTTTCTTATTCATCTGTCAAGGTTCATTTATCGGCCACTTCAGCGTGTATGCCCATGGATCCTCCTCTTTCAAGGCTGTCTCATGTCAAAATGTTCTTTAAAGCAGTTTGCTTAAGAGGCCTCCAAGAAAACCAGTGGCACCCTCCTTAATTTTCTCTTAATTTTTATCTTAGAGAAGATAACACTTGCTCCATTTGAACCAAGTAATCTACCTTATTTGAGGTAATTAACATGGAAAACATGTTTACTGATTGTTCTGATCTCTGCAAGAAGGGTTTCTGAGGTGCAAACTGTTATACTAAATAGACCCTGTCCCATTTTCCGTAGGAACAGGGTTTCTTTCAGAACTAATCCTTCTTTTATGCCTAAAGTAGTATCCACGTTTATTTTAAGACAAAGTATTCATCTTCCCATTTTCATTCTTGAAACTAAAAATGAAGGAGAAAGGATACTCCATACCTTGGATGTCCACAGAAATCTCAGGTACTATACTGGCAAAACTAAATATTTCACATCTTTGAATCAATTATTTATTTCTCATGAGGGTAAGATGGAACAACCTGTGTCAAAACAGACTGTTTCAAATGGTTGTCTATACGCACCATAACATATCAATTCCAACCAGGGTCAATGCCTACTCTACCAGGCCCTTGATTTCATCTAGGGTCAAAGCCTACTCTACCAGGGCCTTGGCTTCATCTATGGCTTTTTAGAAAGCGTTAGATTCTTGAAGTATTCTAGAGACTGCTACTTGGTCCACTGTACATACTTTTACAAAGCACTAAAAGCATGATTCCATTTCTAGGTCCAGATTAAGCTTTGCTAGGACTATTCGCCTGGGATTCCTGGACTCTTCTCCTTCCACCTCCCAAATGTTAGCCATGATAATCTACCCATAACTAAGCGTACTGCAGCAGTGATCAATATGATACACATTGTACAGTTGTGTAAGTTGAACTTACCATAACAGCAAATGCTCAAATTATCACTACTACCATAGCTGCCCCCTCCTCCCCCTTGTTCCTTTGTGTATTTTTTTTTTATGCCAGAGTGTCGGAATTTATTTTTTGCTGTTCTTAGCATTGCCCTTTCGGGGCTCAGCCTCCCTGTCTATGCTGGCAAGAAAGCTCTGAAGGGTTTCTTCCCTAAACTTGTCTTTTAGTCAGCTCAGCTCAAGCTGCTTGACAGTTTGGGCATGTGGAAGGTGCTTGAAGCATTGGAAGCCATCCTGGGAAGGATAATACCCATATAGCTAAGGCTACTGCAGCAGTGATCATTCGAACATCTGTTATGGTAAGTTCAACTTACACAGCTTTGCTTTGTTTGGGAGGGGCTTTGCCTAGTGCACCCTCTAAATGTTATAATTAACTCAGAGCTTATTGCTGTCTGGGTAAAGTCGACTTTATCTCATTGCAGCAACCATTCTCACATTAGGAAACAAACTTCTTGTCAGACCAGAATTACAAATGAATTCACAAATTCCAAAACTTGAAAACAAAGATTTTCCCAAAAGGATTTGTATACTACTACACAAAGATACACACACTTGCTACCAGTTCACATCCAAATGTGTTATAACTGAGTGAATATTGTACTGGTCAAAATCTGACCAGTAAAACAGTCAATACAACTAAGAATTGACAATGTTTTAGCTCAAGGTTGACATACAGTTGGTTGACTTGTGTATAGTCTTATATATTATTTAAGCATATATGGATAGTTATATATTCATATATAATACAGGGAAGTTCTCACTGCCCCAGTTGGGGAAGCAGCCAGGCTACTCCTTTGGGCCTTGTTATGCTATCCTGATCAACTGTTAGAGACTCTGACGATATTTGGACTGCCAAAAGGCCTCAGTCGTTGACATATTCTGCTAAATAGAAATTCTCTAGCTTGGATGAAAGGTGCCTTTCAGGAACAAAATCTGAGGTATTTCCTGCCTATCTGTGATATCCATTTGACTTGGATTTTGGTCATTCCATTATCTGAGCATAGGTTGTCACCATTACAGTGAATATGTCTTGTAAAAGTCACCCAGTACAGGTTTGATAGACAGTTCCTTAAATGGGTTTGTTATTTTTGCTTACCTTTGAAGAAATCTTGCTGTTCTTTACCTCAGAGTTCTTTCTGAAAGAGATCAGGAAGCTGTTCTTGAATCAGTCCATTAACCTCCCTGCCTTTTTTTTTTTTGCTTCGGGCAAATGAGGGGGGGTGCATATTTGAAATGTACATTTAGAGCAGGTTTTACCAGAAAAGGGTTCGTAAGTTCAGGAAAACAACGCATTTTTGTTTCCTTTATTGTCAGCTTTGTTACATAAGTCCTGACTTGAGATCAGTTAGTGGCTCAGTAGCTGGAAGAGATGACCAATGTAGAAAGATGAATGACAAGGCAGTACATGTGGTCACAGTTCTCTAGAGGGCGAGTGTGGAGTGCATGTCTGAATGTGCAGTGTCTGTAGTAAATCCCTGGTGAAAACTACAGAGACTATCAGAGACATTTTGCCTTTGAGGTGGCAGGGCATTTGAGAGGACAGGTCTTGCACAGGCAAGTGACAGACACTCACAGTTGCCCATTGCACATCATTCCTTGCAATGGTGCTGGCATGTGCAGTGGATAATAGATTAGTACTTTAGCGAAGACCCCTCTGAGCTCTTGAGTGGTACAAATAGGGTCCTCATGCATCCTGGGGAATGAATGGGCTGCATGTGCAGGTGAGAGGAAGGCTTATTGTCAAGGGATCAGGGTGCAAATTCTGACACAAAAAATGGTCTTTTTTTATCCCCCCAGGTAAGGAGGAAAGGACTGTGACTAGATAAACCTTGTTCAGATGAATTTCATACTGAATTTTCTTTTACTATCAGGTAGGTAACTTTCCTTGATCCATGCTGTCAAAGGCCATACCAAAATAAATGTGACTTCCTACAGTTACTATGTTTGTTGTGAACCTCTGTACAGCTGCCAATTGGTTGTCATTTTATACCTTTATAAATCAGTTGTGCTTGGACCATCATTTCTGTCTATTTTTCACATGCTGATTCTTCCAAGTTCTTCCTTTTTCAGGTGTTCTGGCTTTTGCCATACTGGGAAGTGTTTATATTGCTTGGGAATATTCCAAGCTACTATTTGCTGCAAAGAAGGCCTATTGAAGTAAGATATAACAGATAGGTGAGCATTTATCATATCTGTTGGCCTTTGGCAGAGCTCCCTTTATGGACTAATGTCCTGGAAAGTCTGGGTATCTTTTATTTTACGTTATGTTTTTCACTCTCACATCTGTTGGCACAAATTCAGTAGGGTTCAAAACTATGGAATATGTCTGGGTATGCCATCCTGCATCTGGTATGCAATGTCACCGAGGATGGTAGTGAGAGGATTGTTGAAATGAGAAGAATAAGAATATTGTACTGAGAGGTTCATTAGCAGAGGAGATTACAGCTCTGCTATGGAGGTTTAGTATTCATTCACTGACAGTACGTGGCATGCAGCTCCTGCTCAGTTTGATAGGCATAACTTTACCATGCTAAAAAAAGCACCTCCCTTTCCATGATACCCAACATCTCTCCACCCCATTTGCAAGTTTCTTTCTGCCACTAAAAACGTTTGATTGGATTTTAGTGGCACCAGGGGTATTATGCTTTGTATTAAAGAAAGTATTTTCCTTTCTTGTTTGGTAATACCATAAGCAAAAGTTGCTGACCTGTTTTACTGCTTGCTTTTGTATTTTCTTGCCATTAAATTGAATATTTTTGTATAGTATATTCAAGTGGGCATTCCAATCCTTCTGGTCACCTTCTCTTTTGAACTCTTCCTTGCTTTTAGCTTTAGGTGTTTTCTCTGTCCCTTCACTTTGTTTATTGTTTGTAGTTGATGGTTGTCTGTGCATTGTTTGTGGTGGTTTTTAACTGCTGAATAGGCTGTCTTTCACAGAAGATTGCTGGACATTCTTCTGGTGTTTTTCTTTTAAGCTTTTGCATTTCCTACTTACTGTTTCTGCTTTTGGTACAGTGTATCTTATCTTTTTGTAGCCTATCAGGCCTATTTTATTATGTTATCAACTTGCCAATGTGACTTCTATGGGGACAGACAATCAGCAGTAGAGAATCCACCTTTGACATTCCTGCCTCCTATAATTACAGAATGTTTTATCAGACTTCAAGCTTCTCCAGTGTCACTGTACACTGGTCATACTGTCCTTCCCTCAACTGGTTTCCTGTGGCCTTCACAGTCAGGGATTTAATGGAGTTGGCAAGGTTTATTCTTCAAGTGCAGCTCACGCAAGCTACCTTGAGCAGTCCTCTCTCTTGATCTTCAAAATGTATGTGGTTGTGTTACATATGCACTCATCCTTTTCTTCAGGTTTTATTGAGGTCCATCAGTTTTAGACTCTGCCAGCATCAGTACTGCAGACCTTGGGCTCCTTCTATTTTATTTTATTTCAGTTTGTTAACCAGGGTAGCAGTTGAACACTGGCCATAGTAGCCCATTTTCAGGTTCAGCCCAGGTGCCATAAAATAGATCAATAAAGAATTCAGAAACATACATAATAACTTGCAATATATTTGAGTCTGCAAATAATATGTGAATTTGGGAGTCTTACCTGTTAACACAGCATGTACAAGATACTGTTGCATAATGTCTCACAATGCATAACTGCACTGTTTCACAAAGTGTTACTAAATGGAAGGGGGTGCTAATGAGAATGTACAAGGTACAGTGTAGAAGTGTGGAGAGCAAAAGTAAGAGAAAGTAAAGAGGAAGAAGTCCGTTTTATACTTTTGCAGAGATAAGGAGGGACTAGAGAAAGTATGGGAGTTATCTTCATAGGAGAAAGTGAATTAGATTTGGGTTTATAGTAGCAAAATGGGTAATGTAAGAGGATTCAGGCAAGCATTGAAGCATTTAAATGTTGAAGTGGAGCTGTTTGTAGTCATACCAGAAGGTTTTTAGGAAGGCTGGAAAGGGATTCACAGGTTTGGTGACATAGGATGGAGAAACTGTGATCAGTGTACTGGAATTAGTTCTTGGGTCTGTAGGGCTATTATGTTGTGGGTGAGGGATCTGATGTGGTAGGTAGAGAAGTGAATAGATGGTAACTGGTGAAGAAGTGGAAGGATTCAAGATTAATTTGTACTGAGCAGTAGAGAGACTAATAGAGGCTTTATCCTGTGTGAGACTGGGAGAAAGTGCACTTTGCAGGGAGTCTTCCCGCTTTAACTGCTATGTCTATGCCTCTAAGTGCCCAGCACTATCCCATCTTTTGCAGGATTACTTGGATGTTCCATGGTAGTGCCTGACATGGAAGTGCCTGTGCAAGATTAATTTTTCTTTCAACAAATTCTGGATCGAGCACAAGCTCATCTAGTGGCAGCAAGGCCTGTGCTTGGGGCCCATTGTGTTTGGAGGAGTTTCGTCTTGCACAAACTGGACAGGAACCTGAGTTCTCTCTTGTTAAGACAGTCAAATTCTTGATGACTGTTGTCATTTGAGAAGAGCATTAGACAGAGAGAAAAAGGTCTGGTCGTATCTTTATTTTTCTGGTCTTGTGTCTGATATGGGTTGTGGAAGCTGCTGTGCTGGGTTACTTTTTCTTTCACCAAATTCTGGACCCAGTGAAGGGGCTAGAAAAGAAATTAATTGCTGTATGCTTAACATTCAAAAAGTGTACAATAACTAACTGAAATAAGGAACTAACAAGTGTTAGCAAAGATTGAACACAAGGGCTTGCAATTGTTCAAAAAACAGTTTAAACCTGTCAAAGGGGCCTAACAAAAAGTATGTTAAAGTTAGTGATGTAAATAAATGACTGTACAATCATGCCCTAAAGTAAGAAAGTGATATGATGCACATTTGCATCATGCAGCGTTTATTCAAGGTTAACAGCTATTGATTATGCAACTTATGCTAAATCTGTGTATAAATAAGACTGCCTTGTACTCCTTGGCAGAACTAGTCATCCTAGATGTCCATCTATATCACTGTTGAAATATTCTTCATAGAAGGGATTTTCCGCCCAGAGAGCTCGATGCTCGGCCAGTATGAAAAAGCTTAAACAAGATCTTTATGCACCATATATCACATTTATGCTCCCCACACAGATGTAGGGCGTAAAAGGGACATATGGACACAACTACCTAAAACTTCTTTTGCTGCTAGTTCAAACACCATTTTTGACAGTTGGTCTAAACATCTTGTTGCTGTACTTAATATTTAGCAACAACAGATAAGTGCCCTATTGGGGTTGTTTTTTTTTTAATTTTACTTTAACCTAGGCTGGCTCTTTCAGCCTCCAGTCCCTTCTCAAGAGCTGTTCACCGATGCCACAGACATGGATGGAGTGCTTCTCTTGGTCTCCTGAAAGGTCAGGGTCTTTGGCCTCCTCATCAGAAGTCAGACTATATCAGCATCAAAGAGATGAGAGCTCTGATTCTAGCCCTTCAGGCTTTTCACCCAATGTTCTGTCCAGGCCCTTGAAAATGTACGCAGACAACACTACAGTGATGTGGTATGTCAACAAGTAGGGGAGCATGAAATCTTACTTCCTGTGCAGAATGGCGCTTCAGGCTTGGGAAGTAGCTGTTATCAGTTAACTCTTCGGGCAGTATACATTCCTTCAAAGCACAATCAAGTGGCAGAATTTCTGAGCAGGTCCAAAACACACGCTCACAAATGAATGCTTCACAGAGACATGTTTCTGGGCATTGTCCATCATATTTGTCAGGTAGATCTTTTTGCCTCCCCTCTGAACAGGCAGCTTCTTCTCTTCTGTTCCAGAGTGCCATGCCATCTGGAGTGAAAGACTGATACCCTTTTCTTTTCTTGGAAGGGAGATATTTCTTTACACTTTACCTCCTCTTCCTGTACATCCAGGAGTCCTGCAGACGATTAAGCTGGACTCCCCAAAAATCTGGCTGATGAGTCTCTTTTGGTTAAGACAGTACTGGTTCCCCCTCCTAATGCATCTGGCAAGCGGCAATCATCACAAGTTATCTCACATGTTGATCTCCTCACACAGGACAAGGGGTCTCTCATCCATCCCCACTTGTGCACTCTGGAACTAACATTGTGGGTGATAGAGTGTTGATCCCTTTCAGACACCTCTTTTCTGAGGACATGCTCAGGGTTTTACAGGAGGCAAGGAAACCCTCAACCAGAGAATCTTGTACATCCAAATGGAAAAGATTTTCAGTCTGTTGCCATGCTCGTAACCAGGTCCCTCTGGTTCTCTCTTATTTGTGTGAGTTGCTCCAGTCTGGCTTGGCCTATTCTTCTGTGAAGGCCCATTTGGCAGCCATTTCTGATTGTCTGTCCTTGAATACTCCTTTGACTTCTCGTTTTGAGGGCAAACAATTTCTTAAAGGTGTCCTGCATACTAAGCCTCCAAGAAAACCTATCCCTCCTCCTCCTTGTGACCTTAATTTCATTTTGGAAAAATTGACTCAGGCTCTTTTTGACCCTGCAGATTCTGCTTCTTTGCAACATTGTACCTGGAAGACTTTTTGTTGTTGGCTCTTACTTCTCTTCAGAGGGTTTCTGAGCTCCTGGCCCTTACTGCCATTATTCCGCTTTTGGTTTTTCACAGGGACAGGGTGTTGCTCTGTATTAATCCTTCTTTTATGCCAAGGTAGTAAATAAGTTGTCCTTGAATTAGTCGGTTCAACTCTCTTCCTTTTCCCTTCTCCTCAGTCTGCTGGTGAGAGGGTCCTGCATATCTTGGATATGCACAGACAGCCCAGGTACTGTTTGGATAAAACTATGACTATTTGTAAGTCTAATCGGCTTTTTGTTTCCTTTCATCCCAGGTCTTTGGGTTTAGCTGTGTCTTAGCAAACCATCTCCTCTTAGATATCTATGGCCATTTCCTTTTATTGTTCTTTTCATGGCAATTCTCTGTCTACTTTTGTTAGAGATCCTTCTAGTAGGGCTATTGCCTCTTCTGGTGCCTTCTACAAGGGGTTGGACACTGATTCCATTCTTGAAGCTGCTATTTGGTCTTCCATGCATACCTTTACTAAGCATTATAAGATGGATATGGTTTCTAGGGTGAGAACAGGTTTTGCTGAAACCATTTTATGTGGGTTTGTTGAGAGCTCTTAGCCTTCCACCTCCCATTCTGTTTTTTCAGCATTTGTACTCTTCCTTCTTTGAAGAATACTGCAACTGTGATATAGAAGGACACAGTACAGTTGTGTAAAATCTTACCATAAGAGTAGATGTCCTTTTCTTCACTGTTGCAGTAGTCACACCCTCCATCCAACCCCCTCTTATTTGTTCTGCATTTTTTCCTTCTGGATGTGCATGGACTCCTTTGTGCTATGACTGCTCTCTTCTAGGGCAACTCAGTTATCCATACATCCTTTTTATGCCCTACATTCTATGCAGGGAACATAAATATGATATATGGTGCATACAATATCTTTTTTAAGCTTTTTCATACTGGCAGAGCATTGGGCTGCTCTGGGCAGCACATCCCTTCTGTGAAGAATACTGCAGCATTATGGTAAGATTTTACACAATTGTACTTTCTCCAACATATGTTGCATGTAAAAAAAAGTCAGAATTGTGTATCTTACTCTAAGATGTCTCCAAAATTATTTTCCTCTAGAAGGTAAGAGAAATTAATTCACTTTTCAGTGTTTTTTCTAAAATTGACACATAGCACCAACACAAACCCATCTGGTGGCAGCAAGGCCTGTACTTGGGACCCAGTTCTGGCTGACCCCTTATACCAGGTTCATGGTATTGATGCCCCTTCTGCTTTGTGGGGTAGAGTATGGGCCTTACCATGTGTTTGGAGACAATTCTTGTACAGACTGGACATGAATCTGAGTTTTCTCTTGTTGAGACAGTCAAACTCTTAGTGGCTGTTTTGGCCGAGGACTCCACAGAAGGGAAAAAAAAACAGAAGTCTTCAGTGTTGTATCTTTGTATTTCTGATGGTTGGGTTAAGGAAGAGTTATTACATCCTCCCTCTTCCCCTGGATGCACAGATTAAAAGTGATATACAAGTTTCTTCAGCTGACTTCCTGGGTAGCTCAGCTAATCTAATCAAAGTATCCAGAATTTAGGGTGAAGTTGTTTTGGCCCCATGGTCAATTGCATCTGAAGGTTAACCTGTCTTTCCATTTCCAGGCCTTACATTATCATTTGATGGAGGATTAGGTTTTGAACTTCTCAGAGGTTAGTATGGGTGGACACTTTCTTTTTTCTCTTCTAACTCTGATAGGGGGTTTGACCTACTGTTATCCCATTATTTATCTTGTTCCAGCATAATGACTTCTTTCTTGGAGGACTAACAGTACCCTGAGAGAGATCTCTTTTTTGTCCCATGTTACCAGAAGGGTTAAAGTGTAGTTTGCCTTTCCAGAGTTGCTAGGCTGCACCACTGCTTCCCTAACACAGCCTCCTTCCCAAAAGACCTCATTGAGTTGACAGTCACCATCAGTGATTTCAGTGTTCTAGTTGTACAGGCATGGGAGAGTATCACCAGCTCTGTTTCAAAGCAGTCATCATATCCTTCACTGTATTAGAATTTCCAGTGTTTGCTAGTCTTGGGGGGGGGGGGATCTCTACAATCACATTCTTCCTCTGTGGTTTCCATAGATGTGGGATTGGTGTAAAGGTTACTGCATTTACCTTACAGACAAAAGCTACAAAGTCTGAGTCTTACTTTGAGGGAAATTGTGTAGGCTCGAAGTGGCCAAAATGTACCTATGAACATGTGGCACATCTGGCATGAATTAATACCCATCATGATGACTGCTTTGAGACCTGGAGCCTGATGGAAGGATTCATTGCACCCTGAGGTGGGCCTGTTTATAACCATATTTTTGATAGGGAATTGAAAAAACTCATGGACATGTTTACGGCTAGAGGCTATCCTTCTGATCTTATTTTGAAAACGAGTAATGAAATTAAAATCAAAAGGTTTATTTTATACAAACCTATCATTTTAGATGGATTACCAGAGGTAGATAGATCAAACTCAATTACATCTAGACACGACACATTCATTATCCCATTCAATGACCGAACATCAGAGATAGTTAACATAGTACAGGAAGCATGGACCAGTGTGATTGATTCTAATATAGAACTTTCAGGCATTTTGGGTAATAAACCCACATTTACATACAGTAGAGATAAAAATTTGAAAAATTTGTTTGAAAGTAACTACAATATTGATCTGTATAAAAAATCAAAGATGAGTAAATGTGGTGCATGTCATGTTTGTAGGTTCATAAATGATGGTCCATATATTTCTATTTTTAACTATGGAAAGACTATTAGATGTCCAGGCCATTGTAATTGTAATTCGGGAATGGTTGTCTATGCCGCAACTTGTACAGTTTGCCAAGCATTCTATATTGGTAAAACAATTAGAAAGTTAAAAACGCGTATTATAGAACACGAGTGATATAAAAAGACAAAAAACAACTAGTATGTTGTATAATCATAGTATTAATTGTTCCAATTTCAAGAAATTTTTGTTTTTCGTCATTGATGGAGTACCACAGAATAGACAAAATGGTGGGGACGAAAAAATTATGTTGGAAGCAAAAGAATGCTTATGGCAATTTAGGCTTAATGCAAGTAAATGGCCTGGTATCAATGAACAAATATCTATTTCAAGTATTCTTAAACTAAGATCACATTTTATATAAGCACATTTTATTAGCATTAGATAATGAATACATTACTATGAGTTTATCTAATTTTTGTTGTAACATTTGGTATTATCATTATTATTTATTATTATTGTTATTCAAAACTATTTAATTCACTGAAGTTTTATATCTATTATATAAATTTACAACAGAAGTATGTATGGATTATTCCATTGATATTTAATAATTCAATTACTAACAATTCATTTTATATAATTAATGCATTTATAAATATTTGTTAATATTTATTAATATTTATAAATATTTATTAATATTTATTATTATTAATAACTACAATATTATATTAATTATTATGAGGTTTTTTTTTATATCATAACTATTTTAACGCAATTGTTAATATTATATGTGACCAATACACACACTCACATCCACATTGTATTAAGTCATTATTTAAACATTCTTTTTAAATACATCTTTTTAAACACATCTTTTTAAATACATCTTTTACATACTTTTTTTATTATACATTTTATACACATTTATCTACATATGTTAACAACATTTTACTAACTATTTCATTTGAGGTAACTGTCGTTGTACCTATCTAGTTATCTTGTGTATTAGGTAAGGATTTTTCTTCTTCTCTTTTTCTCTTTTGTTTTGTTAATACATGAAACATTTTCATTGCATTTTACCTTTGGCAATGGGTTAATTTATTAATTAAGTGTTAATGAATTGTCATTATTCACTTTACTGCTTTATCAAACACTATTTAAGGGATGATCTGTTAATGAATATTTGCACTCTGATGATGCCCTACTTACGAGGGTGAAAGCGCTTAGTGTCTTGTGGTGGATTTTATCTTCTTGTTTGGTCAAGTTTTTTTATTAAAGTTGTTTTCGGAACCAGGATCCAAGGTCTGCTGGAATTTTTTAGCTTACCAGTATATTACGTTTTGGAATTTTCTCTTGTTGAGACAGTCAAACTCTTAGTGGCTGTTTTGGCTGAGGACTCCACAGAAGGGAAAAAAAAACAGAAGTCTTCAGTGTTGTATCTTTGTATTTCTGATGGTTGGGTTAAGGAAGAGTTATTACATCCTCCCTCTTCCCCTGGATGCACAGATTAAAAGTGATATATAAGTTTCTTCAGCTGACTTCCTGGGTAGCTCAGCTAATCTAATCAAAGTATCCAGAATTTAGGGTGAAGTTGTTTTGGCCCCGTGGTCAATTGCATCTGAAGGTTAACCTGTCTTTCCATTTCCAGGCCTTACATTATCATTTGATGGAGGATTAGGTTTTGAACTTCTCAGAGGTTAGTATGGGTGGACACTTTCTTTTTTCTCTTCTAACTCTGATAGGGGGTTTGACCTACTGTTATCCCATTATTTATCTTGTTCCAGCATAATGACTTCTTTCTTGGAGGACTAACAGTACCCTGAGAGAGATCTCTTTTTTGTCCCATGTTACCAGAAGGGTTAAAGTGTAGTTTGCCTTTCCAGAGTTGCTAGGCTGCACCACTGCTTCCCTAACACAGCCTCCTTCCCAAAAGACCTCATTGAGTTGACAGTCACCATCAGTGATTTCAGTGTTCTAGTTGTACAGGCATGGGAGAGTATCACCAGCTCTGTTTCAAAGCAGTCATCATATCCTTCACTGTATTAGAATTTCCAGTGTTTGCTAGTCTTGGGGGGGGGGGGGTCTCTACAATCACATTCTTCCTCTGTGGTTTCCATAGATGTGGGATTGGTGTAAAGGTCACTGCATTTACCTTACAGACAAAAGCTACAGAGTCTGAGTCTTACTTTGAGGGAAATTGTGTAGGCTTGAAGTTGCCAAAATGTACCTATGAACATGTGGCACATCTGGCATGAATTAATACCCATCATGATGACTGCTTTGAGACCTGGAGCCTGATGGAAGGATTCATTGCACCCTGAGGTGGGCCTGTTTGGGAGGTGATTACCTTCTGTCGGGTCTATATTATTATGCCAAAAATCCTTTTAATACCAAAACGTATTGCATGAAATGTGATTATGTCAAACGTACTAAACCATGAAATCCAAAAAGTCAAAGTGTCATGGTTGGCCCATCTGCGGTACAGCTCCGTAAGGTAAGTTTGCGATAGTTATGGACCTTAGGGTTAGGGTGCGGGATAAGGTAAGTGCATAGATAGGTAATGTATGTAAGGTTTAGTGTAGGGTTAGAATTAGAGTTTTGTTAAATGTATGTGTGTGGATTATTTGTTTTGTTTTGGTATATCGCTGTAGGGTAAGTGTGCGATAGTTACGGCCCTTAGGGTTAGGGTGCGGGTTAAGGTAAGTGCATAGATAGGTAATGTATGTAAGGTTTAGTGTAGGGTTAGAATTAGGGTTTTGTTAAATGTATGTGTATGGATTATTTGTTTTGTTTTGGTATATCGCTGTAGGGTAAGTGTGCAATAGTTACGGACCTTAGGGTTAGAGTGCAGGTTAAGGAAAGTGCATAGATAGTAATGTATGTAAGGTTTAGTGTAGGGTTAGACGTAGGGTTTTGGTGCTTTACTTTAGGGTTAGAAGTAGGGTTTTAGTAAGTGTATGTATGTGGTTTATTTATTTTGTTTGGGTAGGCAGTATGTAGTGGGAGGTGGAGTTGGCCGACTATGGGGATTCGACTTTTTGTATTTCATGGTTTAGTACGTTCGGCATATTCGTGGTTCGCGCAATACGTGTCGGTGTTTTCTTGTTCGCTTAAAGGGATTTTTGCTATTATAATATAGACATCCTTCTGTCAACTGGTATACAGTGAAATGGCAAGATGATTTCTCCTCGTTCCTTCCTATATCTGTCAGAATCCCACGAGGCTGCATCTTAGGACCACCATTTAGCAATGACCTAAACACAGCAGCCAAAGAGGCCATCATAAGGCACACCAAAAGCTAGGCTGTCTCTATAGAATAAAACACTCTTTACTGACTCTGCAAGACAAAGCATAGCCACTTTTCTACTCCCCACCCTGTTATATGACTCTCTTATCCCTCATCAATCTCATCTCCTCTCTATCAGCCAGACTAAAACAATGTACAATATATTAGCCAAATTTGCAACCAACCAGCAATATAGACCACATCACTTCCTCTCTCTACAACAACTAAACCTGGTTCAAACTAAATAATTCTGTATTGTACTCACATTTAATTACAACCATCAGACTACTGTACAACCCTGAAAAATTCCAACTCTTCACTCCATCATTCAACCTTACACTACTGAGAAGCCCCTGTGCTCCATTGGTAAATCATTGCTCTCTGTAACTAAACCTAACAATAATGCTAGATACTCCCTGTATTCACACTGCCTTGCTAATAGCTGAAAAACTGCCCCATTCAATTTAAGAACAGTCTGCAAACTGCAAATGCAAAAAGCAATGTACTATTATGGCAACTATCCCCTCCTCTAGCATCTCATCTCCTTTATCTTCCTTGCGCCTTCTCCCCTCCTTCCTTTCCTTAGGCTGCTCTAACTTTTTATCTTATCTTCCTGTGTCCTAGACTTTGAACAAGCCTTCATCGTAGCAAATATTCTTACATAAATCCTGACAATCTATGCATACTGATGATATTGCAGTGCATATACCTTCCTGTATTAAAAATATTTGTATACTACACATGTAACTGCTATTTTAATTAAGACTGTTTGTAAGTGATGTAACTGATGTGAAGGATGTCTGAATAATGTTGCTCATGAATGAAACTTGACTGTAAATGATGAAACAATGCAAATGATGTCCATAATGTCAGTATAATGGAGCTTTTCTCCATGGGCCTCCGCTGAAAAAGGGCACTGCTCAGTCAGACTTTCCCAATAAATAAATGTCAATAAATAAACACAGATTTCATGGATTTAGTTCCATTATGTATTTCTGTGATTTGATTAAAGTTTAACCTATATCTTCTTTTCTAATAAATAAATGACCTGACCCTCATTTTTTATGAACCTGGCTGCTACAAGAAGGCATGGAGTCCTGGTATTGGTTAATTTTTTATCCTTATGAAAACACACAAACTATGCACAACACAAAGTTTTAATTGAATTAAGTGCTTTTTTTCTCTCATATGCTGAAACTTCATCAGAATTCTGATGAAATCAGCATGTAAGAGAAGAAAGTGTTTAATAATATTAAAAAGTTACATTTTCTGCATAGTTTGCATGCTTTTTGTTTATATTAGTTCATGTTTAATATGCTGTCAAGTTTTTGCCAATTTTGGTATTTTTAATTTTACATCCTTCTTATGTGGATCGCCCTCCACTAGCATTCATGTTTATAGAGGTGTCAGCATTAGGAGTCTGAGAGGCATAGCAGAGTTGGTCTGCAGGGCTGTGTTATAATGACTAGACCCAGGTTTGCCTCTGCTAATTAATTATAGGAATACATAGATACTGCAGTCCCAGTCATTGGGCCGGATTCACGAAACCTCCGTGTAAGACTTAATATGTCTTACTCGGAGGCTGCAGTTGAACGGTATGATGTCAGCATGCCATGCATATTCATGAGGGCATGCTGAATCATACCCTAGGCTAACACGGTCCGTATAGGAAAGTAGGGGGCGTGTCTGAATGCCGAGTACTGCAAAGGGACACGCCCCCAGAAGAGTCAGAGGCCTGAAAGTAAACACCCATGAGCGAGTCCTTAGAAATGTCATGGAACACAACACCACACATCCCCACAGACTAAACCCTACTGAAAATGTGTAAAACATAAAAATAGCAGTTTCATTTTTTTTTTATAATTTCAAAAATGTTTGCTCGCATTTGCGCTCATTTGTGCGGGTATGCCCTTCGCTCAGCCACAGTTAGCAGACATTGAAAAGCATACAAGATCTACATATGCAAATTAAGCCAAATAGCAATAGCGTAGCGGTAGAGACGTTGGACAAAGAGGAGGTAGTTCATGGTTCGAGCCCCCACAACATCAGTCACCATTTTTATTTAAATAAGTATGAAACAATCCCCTGACATATATATATATATATATATATATATATATATATATATATATATAACTATAATTTAAGTAAAATGTAATGAAATGGGCCATGTATTTGTGAAGAAATCCGACAGAATAATTTATAAAAAAGGATTATAATTGCCCATAGCTGAGCAATGCTTTAGCAAGCTGAATATGAGTGCCTGTAGGTGAGCAGCGCTTTAACAAGCTGCATATGAGTGCCCGGTGAGCAGCGCTTTAACAAGCTTAATATGAGTGCCCGGAGATGAGCAGCACTTTAACAAGCTTAATATGAGTGCCTGTAGCTCAGCAGCGCTGCACCCAGCGTAATATGAGTGCTCATAGCTAAATAACGCGTTACCCAGCGTAAGCCGTTTGCGCAGAGCTGCGCAGCACACCAACCAGCTTACCGGCGGGCAACATTGGGCAAGCTGTATCAAAGCCGCCTTTACACAGACACACCTCCTAGCCTGTCTAGACAGTAGTAAAATAAAAAAGCAATGCCAAGGGTCGAACCCGGGATACTGTGCACCATAGTCAAAGTACTGAACCACTAAGCCATGACAGTTGTACTTTGTACTGAGAAATACAGTATTAGCATATATATATATATATATATAGGAATGAATGAAAACAGACTGATAAATATCCAAAATGGCCAATCACAGATAAGTGCGGGAAAACCAGCATATATAAGCCCCATAGGCGGGAATATGCACCATAACTGATTGTGGTACCCATTTGCAGTCAGGATGGCAGGTGCAGGAGAGGGAAATCACTTTAGAGCACAAAGGTGGGGTGTTGAGGAGTCAAAATATATGGTTTGGCTGCTAGTCCATGATCATGAAGCACAACTCATGCAGGGCCAGGTTCAATGGGGAGAGTATAAGGCAGAGGCGTGGAACCGGTTGGCACATGATCTCACCAGTGCCACAGGCATTCCGAGGACTGGTGAACAGGTCTGTCACCACCATGCGGACCTGAAGCGACATAAGGAGGACCAACTGAACCGTTGGATCCAGGAGGCCCGCCAAATGCCCAATGCCCCACTACTGAGTAAGTATCCATGTAATTACGTATATAAGAAATGCTATCCTAGCCTATAGTATGGAGAGGTATGTTCCAATATTCCTTCATTTATATTACAGCTGCAGGTCTTCGTTCCGTGAATTGGTGAGCCTATGCTGATAGGCTGTTGAGGTTGCGCCACCAGGCAGGTTAGTAATTATTTAGCTGGTATTGTTATAGAATATAAGTGAGACAGATTGTAAAAGAGTTTAGTGTTGTAACCCAGTAATAAAGGTGAAATAAGCCTAGAATAAAGATTCTGCTAGTATTGTAAGATTAGATAAGTGATGCAGCCTGGAAAAGAGTGTATTGCAATCCAGTAATAAAGATTAAACAAGTCTCAAATAGAGTTTCCACCTGTATTGTAATATCAGATAACTGCTTCAGCCTGAAAATGAGTGGTAATCAATCAAGAAAGGATAGACAAGTGTCAAATACATCCTTGTAAATTCTGCCATATGAAATAAGTGAGTCAGCTGGAAAGGATTGTTGTAACCCAGTAATAAATGTTAATAAAGCCTAGAATTAAGTACCATTCTGAAATGTAAATATGAAATAAGTGAGAGAGTGTGAGAAAGACAGTTTGAAGCTACCAATAAAGCTGTAATAAGTCTGGAATAAAGGTATACAGCAGTCACTACATAATGAAATGAATGAGACAGCCACAACCAAAGAGTGCAATGTCTTAAATAAAGTACAGAACCTGGACTGTGTCCATCCCACAATTTGGATATGTTGCTGTACCCTTGCATTATGGAGATTGTATGGTTGTATGAAATGCTGAACATCCACAGTTGTCTAGACCCATATAAATCAAATGTAGCAGGATGCTGTACCTGAACACAGCCAGATATGAACATATATGAATAAAAATGGAATGTATATTAATGTAGCAGTAACATCCCCATCACCAACATTCCTAAGGTTACATACAGGAAACTGTACTAATACATGTAGGGGATATATGTCTGAATCTACTAGGAATGTACAGTATATGTATAGGTAGTGTAAGTTGTTAGTGTAATATTTCTCCACCCTACCCTATTTTCACAAATTATGCCATTCCACACCAAACTAGGTATGTGTATTCACAATTAATTCCCATGGACATTTGTCCTGTTGGTTCATACATATCTGCATGTACGTTGATGCATGTGCCCTGTTCACATATCCAAACCTGATGGCCTGTTGCCACCAATCAAACCTGCATGCTGTTGGAATGTGCACTGTTGTTCTAAATATGCATGTGTTATGCTTGCTGCTCAATGTTCAGAATTCATGGGTGTTTGGTTAATGGGAATACTGATGCATGCTGTTACAACTAATTTTGAATGGTGTTGTTTGTTACTAACCCAAAATGCCATAAAATACTACTAAACATAGGACAACAGGGAAGGCTGGTTCCAGCGGACCCCCCCCTCTCCCACCTCAGCTGGCGAGTGCACCTGGCACCAGTGCCCAGGCCAGGACCTCCTCCTCCAGTGGCCCTGAGCCACCTTTGGGTGGAAGTGCTGCAGGGGATGGGACTTGTCCCCCCTCTGCAAGCGTGGCTGGAGGAGAGCCTCCACTCACCCTCCATAGGGTCTGGTCTGTGGTGCGTAGTGAGATCAGGCGTTCTGTGACTGATCCCTTACGCCAGCTTGAGGCGAGAGTGGCGCAATTCACGGGTGTGCCTGCCCATCCTATACAGCCCCAGCACAGCCCCGGCCTGGGCTGTAAAGGAGCAGTGGTAACTGCCCATGGGTGGGGATCTCAGTTCCACTGTGGCCATCTGTGGGCTCATGGGCTCACAATATCCAAACATCCATCCCCGTCAATTGTATTTACCCCCCACATGTGTCATACTCCGCCCCTGTATGCATCTTGTTTGTCTTGTCTGTTAACCTCCCCAACCTACCTCCCCAAATATACCTACTTCCTGTACTTCACAGTCCACTCTCACCTGAAAAAAAAATAAAAAAAGGGCACTCTGTTCCCACAAAAAAATTACGCCCCATACATAGCTGCCCAATTCGCACACATGTCCGCTGGACATGTAAACTGATAATTCTAATTGGCAGTACAACATATTTTAGAAATCAAAAAGTCGATCCAACACACCACTGAAGACAAACCTCAAATTTAATGAAATACACGTGAAGCGCTTTTCGTCGCCCAAGTTTGAGCAACTTCCTCAGACTAAAAAAGTTAATTACATTAACATATTTATACTCTCACGTCACTGATATATTCATTGAGAGTATCAATTAACAAAGATCATTAAGTTAAAGAACCCGTCATGTTAAAAACCAACCAAGTATTGCTACTTCCACAGCTGACAATAGCAAGCAAATTCCAAACACAAGTATTTAATACATAAAGTGAAAATATTTATATTTATACTTGTCTCTCAAGAAATATATATATGTATATAAAAATAATGTAATATATGTTCTGTAAAAACCATATAAACATAACCTTAAGGTCAGGTTATGCTCAGGTTAACTAGTAAAATTGTGTAGTATTTCATTGATGTTTTTCCAGTACTTTAACATCCTGTAAAGTTGAAACATGTCACATTCTCTTGATACCAAGTCAGATCTCTAAATTACTAAATATCTTACCACTAGTGTTATAATAAAATTACAGTTCAGAACAAAGATATTTTTCCAAAACTAGTTAATTCAGTACTAAAATCACTAAAATTGTAAAATCTAAAACTGTAACAAAATAAACCTGTTGCAAAAGGGTCGGGATGAACTATACAAAGGAATAAACCTGAAATACAAATAGCTGTAGAAACCTAAATGTAAAAAAGTTTATACAAACTGTAATGGGTAATATGTAGAAAAATGTGTGTGAAAGTGTGTCACATGTATTAAACATAAAAAGTCATATATACTGTGCTCCAAGTAGTATAAATACTTGAATCATTTAACTACGATTCAGACTTCTAAGTTTAAGTAAGCAGCCTATATTGCAATGGTCGTTTAAACCTGGATGGCAAAAGGCATTAGTATGCCATTGCCAAGTAAGTTCTCGCTCTTCTAACAGTAAATTGTAAGGCCCCCCTCTAATGTTAGTCTGGATCTGATCCAATGCTGAAAATTTAAAACTGTGCCCTGGATACATGGATATGTGTTTAAATAGTGCGTTTTCCATTTTGTTGTTCTGTATAGCATATGTATGCTCATAAACTCTTTCTTTAAACTGCCTTTCAGTCTTCCCTATGTAGAAAGCTGAACAAAGTGAGCATAAAGCTACATATACTATTAATTTAGAACAACAGTTTAATTTATATCTAATTTCGTACTTCTTATTGTTGATAGTAATCCATTCTCCACTGTACATGTGTCTACACATACTACAATTCTCACACATTTTCATTCCATTCCTTCTACTAAAGTTCTTAATAGGGTTACCTTCCAAAATGTTTTTCAAATTGTAACCCCTCCTATAAACAACTCTGGGATAGTTACATAGTTTCTGAGAAATACTCTTATCCTGTTGGATTATTGACCAGTTTTTAAATAACAATTTTTTAATAAGGTCACTGTCCGTATTGAAAGTCGTAATAAAACTAGTTCTAAACTCATTACCAGACTGGATTTTAAAGTCTAGACCGTCACTCTCTTCCAAAGGGCATGTTTGGCTAACTTCTGCTGTAACGTCTGCTATAACATGTGTTCCCTGGTCAAAAGACTGATTTAAAATGGGGACAATAATACCATTAAGTCTTTTAAACCTTACTTCCTCTACAATTTCTTCAACAAATTCAAACGGGTAACCTCTCTCACTGAAAAAGTTAGTAAGTAAGTCACACTCAGAATCGCAGTATGCTGGCTATAGTAACAACTGTGCACATATGTCAGGTAGGGGTATGGCATCAAAGACTAGGGTGGATTACCATTGAAACTGTAAATGTGCATTGCATTCATTGCACAGGATGACAATATTCTTCATCCATCAGCTTGATACATACCCCCAGTGTGAGGTTGTGCATTGTATCCCACACAGTGTGCCGAGTGCTTGTGTATACTACTTTGTTGTATGGAGTGTGGCAGGCACTGTCAGACAGTTGTGGGCTGAGCACTGATATGTGGTATCGAACATGTGTATCCCCCTGATAGACAGATGCTATATATGGCAGTTAAGTGATATCAGTACATTAGAATATTAAGCGTGCCACATGACTTGCTCACATATTTTTCTTTTCCTTCCAGGGTGATGGTGCATCAGTGAAACCCACCTTATACAGCAGCAGAGGACCAGGAGATCCACCAGAGCCTGGTGCAGAATTACTGTGTGCTGTTTTCCAGGACCAGCCAGAACCAGCATGAGAGGGCTGCACTGTGGCAAGATCTTGTCCGTCTGGTAAATGACATAGGCATGCATAACCGGACATATGAGCAGGTACGCCATCACTGCAGTGATTTAATTAGACATGTCTGGCAGCATGCGTCTGATATCCACAGACAACAGCTTGCCACAGGCGGTGGGGTACCTATCCACCCCCCCCCTCACCAGTGTGGAGGAGCACCTCCTAAGTGTTGTGGCTCCAGGCCAACAACAGCAACATCCACAAACATGTGTCATCATGGAGGCCGGAGCCACCCAGCATGTTGAAATGGAGCGTGCAGGTAACATGCCATATCTGTAGTTGACTGTTCTCTGTACTGGTAGTTTATGCATGTGTGAGATGTGTACTGTTTGTGTAGCTGTTAACCTGCCTATTTTTCTGCAAGATTGATATTCTGAGCATAATCTGTACACCTGTGAAAGCCACCTGTTGTACTACTGTACTTTATCATACTCACAGTATCAATGGCACAGTTGTGGCCACTGGCAATCACTGTCATATTCTTGCAGGTCCCTCTGGAGTGACAGCAAGGCAGCCAATCCATGCTGGTGAGTGTGTAATAACAATACTATTGCTCATGACATGTGCATGTCATATGGAGGTGTAGTCTGTGCACATGTAACACACCTACGCATAATGCATGCTGTGCATGTTTGCTGTGAGACTATGCATATCCCATTATTCTCAATAACTGCCTCACTCACATGCAATGCACAGAGCATGACACACATGTGTGGCAACACAATATTGGACATTGTATAGGCATATCTGATACACATGTACACAACACACACATGTTTGGCATACACACTACATCTTAGCCTGCTACACATGTCCAATTATGACACCTGCTGTATGGCCACCCTTCAGTATCCCACTTATCATCTATGCAGCACACATAATATACCTGAGGGGTAGAGGCCTATCATGTCTTTGTGCAACAGTCTTGAACAAATAATACATTCATGTTAGGCAATGCTCACTATTGGCCACCTTACAAACCCATGTAACAAGTGGCTGTGTAATTCTGGATGTAGTCATGTTACTGCACGTCAGGTACAGCATGCTAGCTGCCTGTCTGGCACACATTATTATTGTTGACTGACCACAAGAAGCATGTTGATCATGGCTCACGTTACTACACCACATCCAGTTCCGCCGACTACAAAAGTACACATAGCAGTCATTGTGTAGCACCATCATGTGTTTTGTGTGTGTGTGTGTGTGTGTGTGTGTGTGTGTGTGTGTGTGTGTGTGTGCAAATATATGCACCCACAGCTTGTAACACTTGCACAGCATTGTTATGTCCTTGTACACATTGTGTCCCAGGGTGGAGACAATCACTGAACAACTACACACAAGCATCAAGTACACGTATACTGTTATTAACAAGGGCTGTCTACACTTGCACTGCATATTTCTGTGCAACACATAATCTGCATGCTGACATGTGCAGTGATGTTTTTCCTTGTGATACTGTCACCCACCCTAAAACAGTATTGTGTATGTGTTGGATTGCAGGTGTGTCTGTGTTTGTATCTGCTGTACTGAGGAGTGTGCTTGTGTGCTTGTGCGCCTGTGTGCATGTGCGCCTGTGCGCTTGCGTGCATGTGTGCATGTGCGCCTGTGTGCATGTGTGCCTGTGAGCATGTGTGCATGTGTGCATGTGTGCCTGTGCGCCTGTGTGCATGTGCACTTGTGTGCATGTGCGCCTGTGTGCATGTGTGCATGTGTGCCTGTGTGCATGTGTGCATGTGTGCATGTGTGTCTGTGTACATATGTGCATGTGCACCTGTGTGCATGTGTGCATGTGTGCATGTGCGCCTGTGTGCTAATATCATGTATACATTT
This sequence comes from Protopterus annectens, assembly GCF_019279795.1. Taxonomy (NCBI): domain Eukaryota; kingdom Metazoa; phylum Chordata; order Ceratodontiformes; family Protopteridae; genus Protopterus; species Protopterus annectens. Next base: position 1,619,595,794 of record NC_056737.1, read on the forward strand.
GTAAACTGTGTTTCCTATCTTCCTCTCACAGGTTCTGATGTTGCTCTGGTGGAGTGCAGCAGGGAACCTGAAGCCACTGCTGGAGATAGTGATTATGATGATACATGTGTAATGGCACAGGGAGGTGTGACGGGGTCTGTCGTTGGTCAACCAATTGACACTACATAGCAGTCAACCCCATCAATGCGCACAGTCATCCTGCCGATACATCCATTGTCACCAATGTCCTTAGCTGAGGGACAGCATACAGTGGGCATTGACCAGGGTAGTGTTGTATCATTGGCACATGCATCCCCTCACAGCAGCCATGGCCAGATTCCTGACATGGTACCACACAGGCAGATGTCCAGGGGTTTTCGTGGGAGCATCCGTGGTCGTACTGCCCCTGTCAGATGTGCCCACAGAGGTCTTTCAACCTCAGCTATGCTCCGGGCTGTAATGCAGGCACAGGCACATATGGAACGGTACACCAGACAGGGTCTGAGGGAGCTTAGAGCACATCGCACCGCTATGAATGACACTATGCGTGACGTTGCGTCTGCCATCCATAACATCACCGAGGTCATTGATAGACATTGGGGGGACACATTAGATCTCTTCCACAACTACATGTCCAGGAGCCAGGACAGTGCAGGATGGTTGAGGCATCGACGTGGACGTATGCCAGCAACATTATCAGCTGGCAGTCATCGCGGACGACAACAAACCCACAGATGCTTCCATAGTGCCAGTACCAGCCCCAGAAATGCTGGGTCTGTGCTGTCATTAGACCGTCCGAGAAGACCACGTGCACGTGGCTCTGGACAGTCCCAGCAGGAACATGTGTCCAGTCAACAACCCACTGCTTCTGATGACAGTACCCAGTCTGGCTTAGTACCTGATACTGTCCGTAGCACCCCTGCCAGGCACAGGTACCGTGTCCATGGCCAGAGACAGTGATCTGTATGACCTGGCAGGTACAGTCTGTGGCTATCCACAAACACCCGTATATGGCAGCCACGTGGTGGAACTGTGTGCATGCATACACACACACACACACACACACACACACACACACACACACACACATAATGCTAACATCTAGGGCTAACACATACACACACACACACATTGCAGCAACATTGCCCCATGTTGTACTGTTGTCCCTGACTAACACACACAAACACATACATGTCAATTGGATGTGTCAATGGCAGACTCTGGCAAACCAAGTACACACCCCGTGCATATGATGAAACTGTGCCACCTCCTGCCATCTGTAACATTGATGCAGGAACAGGGTAGCATGGTGCTGATGCACAGGGTGACTACATAGCACTGTAGTAATATGTAATACAGTGTAATGATATTGTTGTGGGTATACTCGAGCATGCATGATGCATTACCTATGTTTGTCATTGCAGTTTTGTATACACCAGTGTTAATTCCCAAAGTGTACTGTCTGCCCATGTGCCACATGGCTGTTGTGTGTACCTGTGCCTGCATGTATTGGGGTGTGGACAGTACATGTGTGATGTTTGCAGCACTGAGTTGCAGGTGTACATTTGTGAACATGGTTAGCATGGAACATGACATGGTTTGACAGTATGCTGTGGGTGATACGCTTTCCAAATGTCAATGGTCTGCATTCTGGTAGCATATACAGCTTACATAGCCTGACATTCAGTGGTCATTACATGGTGTCTCCTCAACTGATACACAGATGTAGGAACCAGGTGCCAGTGATATCCCTGCAGTACTACACTATACCAGTAGCCATTCTTACTGAGCCCCACACATCCCTGGGAACAATACTCTTTGGCATATAGCAGTCTCACATACATGCCAACACACTACGGATATGTCCATCCATGACTGCAAATACATACAGTGGCCTACAATGCATTCTACACATGACACACCTAACCACCACAAGGGTATCATACGGACAGATACCTGTTGTCCAAGCCATGCTGTATTGCTGTAACGCAACTGTGGCATTGGCATCGGCATGTAGTTAACATAGTATTCCAACAGTACCATGTAGGTGGTAGCACCCATCATGTAGAACGGGTAATGGTGTGTACATGTGGACAAGTGTTATCTTGTCTTTCCTGTGATATTCACATTTCCAAAGGTATTCTGCAGTCCCTCGGTGTATCACCTAAGCAAGAAGGTGTCTGTATGCATATCGGCAACAGTTGCCATACACCTACACTGGGTGTCCATCACTCACAGACTTTGCTGTGTTTTAACGTCTGACATATACTCCAGACATGAACCCTCACCCACATTAATCTATAAAAGCTTTCATGGGTGTGTGTCACATAGTTGGCCTAGGACACAGAGCACTGCAGTAGCCTGCATTGTCACCAACATACATGTATGGCCTAAGGTCTGGTAAGCTGCAGCACATGCTAGCAAAGGTAACAACTGTATTCATATGGGGCAGGCTTCACACATAGGAACTATTAAAGGTCACAGGTACATATCTGTATGTGGCACACACATACCTGATGTGTGCATTGAAATTACTGTTATAATAATATGTCATACAATAATAAAAGCAAAACACGCAACACATTGACAAACTGTGTGACAAACATACACATGGCATTTGTAGGATTCAAACCCCTACCTAACTATGTTATGATATTTGAGAGAGACGCATTAGCGCAGCTCGCTATTTACATTACTAGATGATTTCCCTTCTCCTGCTGTATTTATAGGGCGCTGACATCTTCAGTCTTTCCAAAGAGGAATGTACATCTTTTAGTGTGTTATACCAGTCTTCAAAAAGGCCATTCCTTTCACAGAGAATTGCATACATACACACCCCCTGCCCCCCCACACACACAGCGTTTGCAGTATTTAAACCCCTTACTAACTATGTTATGATACTTGAGAGAGATGCATTAGTGCAGCGAGCTATTCACATTGCTGGATGATGTCCCTTCTCCTGCTGTATTTATACTGTGCTGACATCATCAGTCTTTCCAAAGAAGAATGTACATCTTTAACTATCCCTCAGTATGGGGGATAACAATATCTTTGCATTAACAGACGCCTAGTTCAGAGTCACATATACACACTGGCACTGCCAGGTTATGTTCTATAGCATGCTTCGTGACCACAGGACTTGTAACACACAACACAAGTAGGGGGTGTATCCATATACATCACAGATACACACACCTCTGGGTTGGTACCACTGCACTAAGCATTACAGGCCATACATATACAACTACCATTGTGCAAAACTGCCTTTTGGTTTGGTGTGTAGTTCAGACCACTCCCCCATACCCAGTAACCACAGTTGGCTTTCCTGGGAACAGTGTAGGATATGCAGGTCTTCACACACGCCATTATAGTGGTTGACTTCAGCTACACAAATATTGATTGGGAATGCTACTCAGGCCCTCAACAACATCACCCTACAGCCACTACAATTTGTGAATCCATGTGCTATGGCACAACCAGTCACCACACCCACAAGGGGGAATACATATTGGACCTGATCATCACCAACATGGGGACTCTATGTTCCACACCAGAGGTAGAACCATCATTGTTAAGATCAGACCATAAACAACTTTCCCTGGGCATCCATATCCCGTCCCCACCCCAGGCAAGGAAATCACTGTAAAGAATTTCTCAAAAGCAGACTTTGCACTTGTGAAGACTGGGGTGGAATACTTCAAAGGCCCCGTGCTGGAGGATAATACAGCCCAATCTGCAGAATCCTTTACAAACGCATTGTATGAGCACCTGCAGGTATGCATTGATCATGCTATCCCAAATAAAACCATGACTCCTCCAAAACAGGAGACCTGTCTGGTTGACCCCAGCCATATATAAGCTGTACAACAAAAGGAGGAAGCTACTACATAACAGAGCAATATCGCACAGACCCACATAGATCATAACCTTTCCTTTGCTAATCACATTGAGAGTCATTGCAAAGACCTTTATATAGCCCTTCTTATCACATGGGTGTTTACATGTAGATCATGGGAGGTCATTGTGGCCCTCTACTAGTCACTCATCCGGCCCATGTTTGACTACAATGCCCCTTTTGGGGTGTACCTTACCCAACACCTGCGGCAACTACAGTGAACACAACAGTACCTCCCCAAGAGGATCATGGGCTACACACAGATGTCCTATGCAGCTCAACTAAAGGATCTCCAGCTCTACTCAGTTGCTTAACGCCTACTCAGAGGTGATCTATGCCTGACGTACACAGCCATTTCAAACCCAGAAGTAATGGACATGCTCCACCTCATAACATACAAGACCCTTAGAGCTACACACTCCAGGGACTTAAACCTCAGCACAAAAATAAATAGGACATGCTGCAGGGACAGATTCATTACCTAGAGGCTCCCCTCACTCTGGAAATGAATCACAATTAAAGTTAGACATAGCCCCTCGCCAACTCTCTTCCAGCGAAATACAGCCGCATGGATGGGAAATTGCAAATTCACCCCTGGGATCTCCACTGTGTCCCTGCTTGACAGAGGCACAGCAAACTAGCCTTAAAGGGTGCCTTCTGTGACCTACTTTACAGAGACACACTAGGCTACTCTACTGGGGAGGTGGATGCCAAATACACTCTGCCTAGACTTATGAATTCCCTAGGGCAGACAGCCTAGTATTGACCTCTGCACCTATGTTTATGTTCGGGATGCACAATATTTGTTGCTGCTACTGTTTGCAGATCTTTATTGCTGTAGCTTTCCCAGTTTCTATGAACAACTTGTGTATCTGCATAACATGTTTGATCATGACAGGGTTCCAGTATATTAATATATGTGCCTGTTGTCATTTAACTGGTGGATTGCTGGATCATGGGAGGTTCCTGGCTTAACACATACAACTGCCAGATATGTGTGCCTGACTGCTATACACAGACATGGCCTAAGTGTGTGAGCATGCCCAGTTCAGGATTTCCATGGTTTGTTGCCTGACATATGTCTAATTTATCCAAGTGTGTGAGCATTCCCAGTATGACCTTTCCATATGTTGTGATCTGGGGTCCACTACATTTCTGGTTGTGTGTGAACATGACCAATATCGACATTTATACTGTGTGTGTTAGAAGTCATGTTGTGTTCTTACTGCCAGACTCCTTTGTGTCATAACTCAACAGGGATTATGCTGTGCCTGCAGGGTTTCCATGTGATAGTTTGCAAAGACTTGGCAACATTCTCTCATACTGGCTGAACACCGCAATACTGTCATGGTGTAGTGGTTCAGTACTTTCACTATGGTGCACAGTATCATGGGTTTGAGTCCCATCACTGCTTTAAATGCTCATATTGAGCAGACCAGACTGGTTAAGGGCCAGTTGGGCAACTATGAGCATGTTGCATTTTGTTCAGCTATGGCCTTCTTAAACCAGGCGTGTCCGACATTGCTGTGTATTCACCAACTTGGGTGGACATTGCCAAACATTACTCCACATTGACCACAGTTGTACTAGTTGGTGTGTGTGATTCTGTTCATAGGTTCATACTAGGCTATCTGCCCTAGGCCATTTATAATCCTAGCCAGAGTGTGTTTGTCTTTCAACACACATTTTAAGTGGAGTTTGCCATTACATTTTTCAAGGTTAGTTGTGCCTTTGTCTAACAGTGACATAGAAGTGATACCCAGGGTAAACCTACAATCTCCCATCCACTCATCAAGATTCCTCTTGAAGAGAGTCAATGAGGGACTCTGGCTAACCTGGAGTGGAGGTTTACTCAAGAGTGGGGGGAGCCTCTGGGTTATGAATCTGTCACTCCAGTATGTCCTATTTATTTCAGTCCTGAGGGTCAGGTCTCTTGAGTGCATAGCTTGATGGGATTCAGATTTTCCGAGGTGCAGCATGTCCACTGATTCCAGGTTGGACATGGCTTTATACATCAGACACAGATTGCCTCTGGGCAGGTGGTATGCCACTGAGTGGAGCTGCAGTTTCTTTAACCGGACAGTGAATGGCATGTGTATGAGCCCTTTGATCCTCCTGGTGAGGTACTTTTGTGGTCTTTCCAGCTGCTGCAGGTGTCTGATAAGGTACATCCCACAAGGGGCATTGTACTCAATTATGGGCCTGATGAGGGATGAGTTAAGAGGCATGATGACCTCCCCTGATGTATATGTGAATACCTTCATGATTAGGTGGGCTATATGAAAAGTTTTTCCTAAACACTTTGGCCACGTGGTTATCGAATGAGAGATTGCTGTCAGCTTGGGTTCCCAGGTCCCTTATCACTTCTTCCATACTTAATGGGTTACCATCTATATGGTAATTTGTGGGCACTTAGTTTTTGACAAAGGGGAGGACTATACACTGTTTTGCATTTAGCTTGAGGACATGGCTCTGGCACCAGTTGTCTGTTTCTATGAGGCCCTTTTGTAGGATGCTTGTGTCAGCTGGAGGGTCAATTATGGCACCCAGTTTGCAGTCATATGCAAACTTGTTCACCAACAGTCCTTCTGTGTTGGCCTGTACCTCTGAGAATTATATACCAAACAAGGGAGGTCCCAGGACTGAGCCTTGTGGGATGCCACATGTAGCTGCTTTGGGGTCTGACATGGCTCCAGCATTTCTGACCATGTGGGTTCTGTCCTTGAGCCAGTTTGCAACCCATCTAGTGACACAGGGGTTTATATTGAAGCTGGTAATCTTATCAATGATGACCAAGTGGGGTACTGAATGGAAAGCTTTTGCGAGGTCCAGGTAGGCTGTGTGGACCACCTACCCCTCGTCAATGGCCTTGGTGACTGTTTCAAATGACTCAACCAGGTTTAAGAGGCAGGATCTGCCCTTAACAAAGCCAAACTGGGTAGGATCCAGTGTCTGTAGGTCCCCAATATGTTTATTTCTGAGGTCCATGATGATCCTTTCCATAGCTTTGCAGACCAAGCTAGTCAGGCTTCTGGGGCGATAGTTTGCAATATCCATTGAGGCACCACCTTTGTGGACAGGGACCACTGTTGCTGTACACTGCTCTTTGGGTACATATCCTGTGGTAAGGCTGAGATTGAACAGTGGTTTCATGTTTGCATTCAATTCTTCTTGGGGTTCATGTTGGACACAGCCCAGGACACCGTCTGGTCCCATTGATGCTGTGTGTTTTGCTTTGGAGAGGCTGGCTGTTACCTGAGCATCTGCGATGTCAGGGGGCCAGCACTCTGCTGGGGTAGATATTTGCCCTTTTGGTGGGGAGGGGGGGGAGAAGTTTGCACTGAACCTGTCAGCTCAGATGTTGGCAATGTCTGTGGGTTTGGTGTATTGTTTGTCATTTTGGACTACTTCTGAGCATATCTGGGGATTCCCACACAGGTTCCTACCATAAGTAAAGAATGCCTTGTTATTATCCTTGGTGTCCTGTACAATTTTTATCTCAAAGATGGCCTTAGACAATCTTATGTGTGGCCATAGTTTTCCAATAATACTGATCAGAGATGCCTTCCCTTTTTGGGATTTTGATCGATCATATAGTAGCTTCCTCCTTGTATTGTATGGTTTGTTTATGGCTGGGGTCCACCAGACAGGATGCCTGGCTTTGGAGGTTTGGGTCTTGGTTTTATTTGGGATTGCATGATCCATGCATTCCTGAAGGTGTTCATAGAATGCGTTTATAAAGGGTTATGAGGTCTGGGCCATATTTACCACAGGCACAGGGGCTGTGAAGGATTCCACCTCAGTTTTGAGGAGTGTGACATTTGCTTTAGTGAATAATTTTCACTGTGTTTTTCTGGCCATGGGCTGGGATCAGGATGTGAATATCCAGTGAGATTACACTCTGGTCTGATCTTACCAGTGAAGGATACACTTCTGGTCTTGGGCATAGATTCTCCATGTTGGTGATGATCAGGTCCAGTATGTTTTCCCCTGTTGTGGGAGTGGTAGCAATTTGTTCCATAACATTTTGGTTTATAAATTCTGGGAACCTTTGGGCTAGGGTGTTGGGGCTAGGGTAATGCTCCCAGTCAATGTTTGGGTAGTTGAAGTCACCCAATATAACGGTGTTTGGGGAGACCTTCATATTTTCATGTGTTCTCCAGTCGGCCAAGTATGGTTCCTGGGTGTAGGAGGGTGGTCTGTAGCAGGCTATGAACTGGAAGGCGGTTTTAGCCACTGTTAGTTGCACATGGATAGTCTCCGATGCTTCATGCTGTGCCACCAACCTGGGGGTGTGGGTATCTTTGAAAAATATTGATACTCACTCTCCTTTTTTAGTTTGTTCCATGGTTTGCAGCTGTAAAGCATGGTATGAGGTGTAACCTGTTAATGCTAGGGTGCTCTTGGGAGCCTTGAACCAGGTTTCTGTTACTGCACAGATATCAACATTCTCCATGCTGAGGAGAGTTTGGAGTGCATGCATCTTGCAGTTTAGACTTCTGGCATTGAGTAGCATTACTTATATTCTTATCCCTTGTGATACCTATGGAGGTGGGTTTGTGTTTTGAGCCTTACCTAAAAAAGGCACTATGGGGGTGACAAGAGCCTTTGGCAATATCCAAAAGGCCACAGGTGATAGGTGAAATCCATCCCTAGTGAAGCATCATGTCTTGTCGAGCATGTCATCCCAGGCTGACAGGCATTGTATCCCCTTTCACTGACACCAATACTTAAGCCAATTGTTGTAATTGATCATCTTGTCTTCATATTGTGGCCTCATGTTTGGTGAGGGTAGGACGATACTCATGGTCATCAAGTTTGCATATACTACATGGTGGTAAATGCTGTTTAGCACTACCTTACATTGCTTAACACATGGCAATCATGCCTCAGGTGGTGCTGCAGGGCTGCCTATGTCAGATGCACATACTGCACTCCCTATACATGTTTGGAAACAGGTAGTGTCAAGTTAGGCATCCCTTTTACTATATGTGCGAGTCAGAGAGAGGCATCATTTCCAGGGTTCCTACTGAGCCAGTGTATGTGCTATGCGTTGCCTCTTTGCCAAGGCCAAGGCATACTGGGCACGCCTCCTTCTGCCTACTGGGGCAGGCTCAGGTTGTTCCTCCTCCGAGTCACGCTCTGCTGTGATGGCCTTGGCACTGGTGGGGGGCTGTTTGGCCCAGGCCTATGCTGGTCCTGCTGCAGCTGTTTTCACAGAATCATATTATGTAGCATAGCATATACCATGACAATTTGGGTACATGTAGTTGGTGAGTATTGCAAGGCTCCACCAGATGCGTCCAGGCACCGGAACCGTGACTTGAGCAACCCAAACACACGCTCGATTACATTTTGTGTTTGTGCGTGTGCCTCATTATGGCGTTCCTGTTCAGGTGTGTGTGCATTTCTGATGGGTGTCATCAGCCACGGCTCCAGTGCATAGCCAGCATCCCCCACTAAGTGACCATGTGGGATGTCCCCATTGGCAAATGTCTGGTACAGCTGTGTCAGATGCCAGATATGGGAATCATGGTAGCTTCCAGGGCAGCCAGCACACACATTAAATATTATGCCCTGGGCATCACACACAACCTGGCAGTTGATGGAGGGGAAGCCCTTGTGGTTAATGTAGGCCCTACCCCGCTCACCAGCTGGTGCTTTGATGCGTATATGCGTGCAGTCTATTGCACCCACTACCTCAGGGTATTCTGCTATTTGCTGGAAGAGACACATATTGCTGGCCAATACCTCACGGGAATTGGGGAAATATACATGATCACCGACATGTGCTGACATGCCATCCAGGAACTGGTGCAGTACCCTGGATGCTGATGCCTGTGATATCCCCATCATAACACCAGTTGGTCTCTGAAAGGTACATGTTGCTAGTATTCTTAGGCCAACACATACCTTGGTTTCCACTGGGATGGGTTCCCCTCTGTTGATTCTGTGTGTGAGGCGTGGTCTGCACAGCTCAACAATGTGCTGCAGGAGGTCTCTGTCCACTCTATAGCGCTCCACTATCTCCAGTTCATGTAACCCCTGGTAGGTGACCCTGGGCCTGTACACTCTTCTCTGTCTCCTCACTGTGGGTTGTCCGGCAGCATTTGCAATGTCACCACCCTCAGCATGTTGCATATGTCACCTTATAACAGCAATGGCAGCCCCTAGCATTTTTTGTCTGAGTGTAGCTTTTTCAGTTTTCACTTCTAGTAGCTTACTCCAGTGTTGCAGTCTCTCTTGAGAGAAACAAACTGCACTGTTGTTTGCAGAGTTTTAAGTGCTGGACTGGGCTAGTGTTCTGCCTGTGTAATTGCCTGATTCTGATTGTTTGCACCTGCTAGTTCTACTAGTATTCCCTGGTAGCTTCCTACTATTTGTTGTGCTTCCTTTTTCCTTTCTGTTTCCTCGGGAGGAGGGACACGCATACAAGCAGAAACACACTCACAGCAGCTCACATGCACGCACACATGCTTAGACGGACTAAAACTTGCATATTCGGGTTAAAACGCATGCACACCAGCGCAAACATGCTTACAGGTCTTCCAACAGCCTTATGCATGCTTACTCCAGCTTAAACGCGCACACTCACGCTTCCACGTGCGCACTCTGTCTTACTCGAGTTTACAGGCACGCACACACGTGCATACCCACTCAGCAAGAAACTTTGGTGTTATCCACAGTATATACCTTCCATTTCTTGGCTTTCCCTGGCCTACCTGTTGACGCACCTCTTTCCATGATGTCTAACTGACAGCTAACACATGCCACTGTGCTCCAGTGAGCTTCACTACTTTCATACATACCCCCCCTTGTGATGTCACCTATCTCCTACTCTGTTCCTCCCCATATCCTACTCATACACTCCACTGACTGTGCTCATTTGCTATGTAAAAGTGCGATTCACTATCCTAACACTCATTTACATAGGATTGCTTACTAATGCTTGGTTACATGTCTTAGACTGAGCTTCTCCCCTTAGCAACCCCTACTCGGTGGCCATGTTGTCTTCAGCCTGCTATTCCCTTACATTGTCATTTAACAATTTTCATAAATTCCACATTTGTGGCTTTTATTGTCTTATTTTATGATTTTTATAGCACACCCCATTTGCGCGGCACTGCGCTACGCTTAAACATTGGAAATCGCCGAAGAAAAAAAAAATTCTTTTTATTTTAAATTTGCATCTGGGAAACTTTCCAATGGCCGTATATTTGGCCATTGGCATGCTTCCTCAACCATATGCAACCTTTACTTGGAGCTGACAAGGCCCCATTGTGCTATTTGCAGAACGATACTCAGTTGTCAACTGAGTACATTTCTGCAGCTAACATGTCTCCTACTCGGACAGGTTTGTGCTTCCTGGATTGCAAATTTACCTCATTTGCATGCCTTTCGGCTGCAAGTGAGGTAATTTGCATATCCCAGCCCTGTCCGTGTAGGAGACATTTTAGGAGCTCTCTTACACGCCCCTACAGGCTGTTCCTGGATCGCTCGTCGGACATGATGGCTGCATGGAGTCTTACTCTACTCGTAGACTCCATGCAAGCCATCGTGAATCCGGCCCATTGTCTAGACACTTGCAAATTAAGTTATTCTGGCATAGTTACAGGTCATCACAACACTGGCAAACTTTATTTCAACATAGTTACAGGTTATCACATCCTGGCAAATAAGTGGCTTTATAATCTTGGTGAATTTCTCCATGGTGTGTTGGATTGTGCAAGCTGGTGGAGTGCTTTTGGGGATTTTTCCCCTTTTCCCAATTGTGGTGTGACTGTGAAGTTGGTATGTATAATGAAGGAGATGGGGATGTAGGTGAAGATTACTCCCCCCCTGCAAAAAAATGTTTTGGGGGATTTGTTAGGATTTCTTCTTGCAAGTTTTCAATACTCCTCATGAGTCAAAGTAACATGCTTCGATTACTCATAAGTAAACAATTTATTCCTTATGGAGTGTGGGTAACCTAGCCCGTGGATTGGTTAGGTTATTTTTCCTTGGAACCGTGGTTTTTAGGGCTTTGTTCAGATCTTTCCCTTGGTCAGGTATGATCTTCTAGATAGCTCTTGGAAAATTAATTATTAATTTCATTCTTCAGCCTGTGTTTTTGGACATTTGGTATGTTGAAAGCAGTGGAACTTTTCTTTTGTCTTTATCCGATAGTCCACCACTTCTTTCATAGTTTTGGCACTGATGAGCAGACTGGGTACTGCTCTCCTCTTGCTGCCTTCCACACATTATTCTCTCTCAGAAATACCATATGATGAACTGAAAGGCAGTCACACTTACCAGCCCTATGAGGTTATTGATTTCTGGGAGATGAGGTTCATCTAGTCTGTCTGTTTACAAACACATTTGGCGGCAGGCATTGACAAGGAGCATCTTTGTGACTGAAGTAAGGCCTTGGTGGCTCTAGATAACATCATTTTCATTTATGTTCTAGGAATGTTGTTGGCTGTGGTTATAATCAGCTGAATACTGGAAAGATGCTTCTGTGAGTGCTTTTGTATCATTGCCAGCAATGCCATAAGGAGCAGCTACTGTCACAGCTGAATGACTGTTTTGGCTTATTTTTCACATTAGCCTCCTAAGTAAAGTCTCAGATGACAGGTACTATGAGGCTGCTGGCACCATGGCACAATGCATTCTTTCCATACTGAGTTGGTGTTTCAGGTTTCATAGAGGAGTACTCCCTTCATGAATGTAGAGTCTGGCAAGATAAACAGTGGCCAAGGCTACTCTTACACACTGTACACATAGGTAGTGACTATGTGGAACCTCTGCCACCACACTTTTCATACAGATATTGGGCTTGTGATGTCACATATTTCCTAGTCATTCTTGAGGTTATTCAGCACATAAGGGATATGTTGACCTTGAACTGCTTTCAGGGATGGCAAGAGACAACCACTATTGTTATTGCTGATACCCTACAATTGATGCAGTTTAGAGGCATGCTTATTTCAGTGACCACATTTATGGGATGGTTACTTAACTTGATTAGAGTGGGCTTCAGGCATTTTTTTTTTCATTTCCTAGGTAATGAGGACAACATTTTAAACTTATCTGTGAACAGGATAGGTCTCTACTTCCCTTTGCCCAGTTCTTGGTGGCAAAGGCATCTAAGGGAACCATGCTCAGGACCTCATCTACTGAGACTGCAGCAAGTAGCTGTGGACAAAGAATGACTTTTCTGTGACAGTGTGTTAATCCTGTGGACTGTTGGGCATATCTTCATTGAAGAAACCTTCTAGGGCGAAGAAAATGGCCTTCTAGGCATTGCTTAGAGAGGACTGTCATCATTCACCTGAAGTCAAAAAGATTGTGTTGACAGCTGTTGCTGTAGTGAAAGGTAGAGCATAAGAGTTTTGAGAGGTTGTGTAGAAAGGCTTTTGGATGGTCTCAAAGCGTTTCTGGCAGTCTACTTAGCAGAATATGAGAAGTAAGAACTTGCTAAGACTGTACCAAACAAATGCGGGGAAGTGCTGATTACTATAGGAAAGATTGTCAGGAAGTGGAAGGAACATATTTAGGAGCCCCTTAGCCTAGCTTTCATGCCTTCCTGTCAGGAAGCATTACCTGCAGTCTCTGGTGGATTGGGGTTCATCTACTGTGGTTGAACTCACTATGGTGGACACAGGCCTTCATAGTGTTAAGGCCGCTGGTGTGGATGAGATTTTTGGCCAATTATTTTCAAATGATCTTTCCTGCTGACTTCTTTGGCAAAGAAAGCATGTTATTCACCAGAGTCATTTAACTCCAATGTACTTTTCTCAATGTATTCTCATCTGCACATAAATGTCTGATTTTTTTATTAGTTATATATTTTAGTTTGTGCTTCTTCCTTATAATCATTTATATTTTGCAGAGTTTGTTCTTATTATAATCATTAATCATTATATGGATAAACATGTGAGATCTTTCTGTGTTGTGGATATAAGGGTAAGGATGTGATGAAGGCTTGTCAGAAAACTGATAGTAGAAGTAGAAGTGAACTTTTAAGGCTGCCAGGTAAGGTAATGGTATTAATAAACTAAGTAAATGTTATGTGCCTAGACAATATATAAAAAAGATAAATTTATTTTTTTACTTGAGATAATGTGTTGTCAGTTAAAGTCGTAAATATTATGAAATGGTACTGAAAAATATTACATGGAGATGACTTTCTGAATAAGAAGTTAACTGATCCACCATTGATTTCATGCTATAGGGAGAGAATCCATGGGGACATCTTAGTTCAAGGAGCTGATGAAACCCTAGGTTTTCAAATGATGACCACAGTGGTACATTCCCTAATGGTAGATGCATACCTCCCAACTTCTTTGTACAAGAAGTCTGGAAAAAGCCAAAAAGAAGAGTGGGACAAAGTCCCAAAAATAGGGACAGTTTTTAAATATTGCTCTTATAAACTGAGAAAGTTGATAGAGTGATTCATTTTGCATTAGCATGCATTTTCTGAAGTCTGAAACTCAAATGTCTGTTGTTATTTAGTCACTCAAATCCACAATCATTTAGCAGAATACTACAAATATTATGATGAACATACTGAAAATATCAGGCACAAATGTTGAAATTCTGTGACAATCAGGGCAGTTGAGAGGTATAGGTAGATGTAATATTTGCCAGTATGTAGTGCAAAGCTTTGATCAAATTAATGGCAAGAAAGATACAGTCTGGTTAGTTGATAAAGTAGTGTATAGTTTGTGTCGTTCTTGTGCTTTCAACATAGAGGAGACCAACTGAAAATTTAAGGTGATACTTTAAGAGCACCATGGGATATTAGAAATATCAGGAAAATAGTCCTTTCGCTTAAAATTTTCTGGAATATCACAATAGTTTAACTGCTTCTTTAAAAGCCATTGTTCAGGGGTGGGTCACTTGTAATGACTGGTGTAAAAACAGTTGAAGTATTTGTTACTAGGTAAAAAAAGTTTATTTATTTAAAAATATGGCACTTTCAAACAAGTTGGTCTTATTCATGAGTGTAATTGGAAGTATAATACTATTTAATGTTTTATTATTTTCTAATGGGGTTCTTATTAAGCTTAAGACCAAGAAGTCAATCAAGAAGGATCAGTAGACCAGTCCACTTACTCAGTGAACAAACAGTAAATAAATAAAGAAGCTCAGCCACATCACCCAGTACTGATAAGAGACTAACAATGCCCCGTTAAGTAGATTTTCTGCACGTATCCCTGGTGATACTTTTAGTCACCCCTAGTCATCCAGACTGGTTTTAAATATTGCTAGAGAACTACTCGGCTTGATGTGTAAGGGCAGCATGTTCCACTGATGGGGAGTACTTTGGATTACATGTGATTGGATGGGAGATAGGAAATTCACCCCAGGGATCACGTCAGTCACCCTGCTAGAAAGGGGTCCAGGGAAGTAAATATTGTGGGAAGAAATAGCCAGGGAATTGTTATGGCTAGGCTTGTATAGGCCCTAGGACTTATAGCCTAGTACC
The DNA here is from genome assembly GCF_019279795.1 of Protopterus annectens. Lineage (NCBI taxonomy): Eukaryota > Metazoa > Chordata > Ceratodontiformes > Protopteridae > Protopterus > Protopterus annectens. The sequence continues at coordinate 1,619,611,138 of NC_056737.1, forward strand.
AACCTATGAACCTATATGTGTTGAGCCATCTGATGTTGTAATGTAGGGTTAGGTCACTACAGTTGGTGTTTACTGTACTACTAGTTGTATTTAGGTGAAGAAGTTCAAAATGTGGTTGTTCATTCATAGCTTGGAGGGCTATAAAGAGATCACCCTTTCAGAGTGTATATGACACCAAGTAGGGGCAGATCTTTGAATCAGGACTGAGGCCCGAGAAGTTTTTGGAGAAGGAACATTAGGTTCTGTCAAGTCTGTTTAAGTGCTTCTTCAGGTACATACCAAGGGGCAAGGAATACAGTGGGCCTTGAGGAAGTACCACAAAGGATAAGCTGTGCAAGGTAGAAGCATTTAATAACCATCCCAGAGACATGGTAGTCAAGGGAATTAAATCCTGATAATTAACACAGGTGCATAAGTCCCTGATGACTGTGTCAGATTTAAGTGGTATGTTATATGTGTCATAAGAGGAAGTAGTACTAGATTTACCAAAGGAAACTATGCTGCATTTCCTGGCACTGACTGTAAGCCCACGACTAACACACCAAACATTTGCACTTGGTATAGGCCTTGTTGCAGTCATTAGCAAGCTTGGTTAATCATAGTGCATTTATATCCATTTTTATACCAGATAAGTATATATCAAAGAAGAGGAGGCCCATGACACAAAGTCTATTGTATGCTGCTGTTGATGCTTTTCTGTCTAGAGCAGACACCCATAACCTTAACAGTATGGGTTCTATGAAATAACCAGCTATGTCAGTAATCCCAGCATGGAAATACTGTCAGTGGCCTGTCACAGTCCAGGTAAGTAGTGCAGGCTGTGTCCCCTTATCAGTGGCTTCAGAAAACCTTTTCAAAAAACTCAACCAGGCTGAACATGCATGATCTGCGTATTACAAAGCCAAACTGGTGTGGATCCATTGATAAAAAAGGATGTTCTGTTGCTTTAAGTAGCTATTACATAGCGTAGACTAGATTCAGATGTGCTGAATCTAGACTGTATTGTAACACTTGAGCAGTTCACCAGCCATCTTACATTAGGAGGGTCCTATCTGCACCCTTGTGGCAGAAGTGTGTAGTTTGAGTCTCACCTGAGCTGGAGATTACTGTAGGAAAGCTTGTTGTGTGGTTTCCCTTTTTTAGTTTAGCTTAAAAGTGTTTATTCTCATTTGTATTTAAACCTGTCGTTTGCACTCTTTTAACCAGAGCTGCTCAACATTTGGTGACTTATGGCAGAGGTTTGGAGAGATTCTGCTGAAATCCAAAGCATCCACTGTTAAAATTGAAAAAAAGTACTTTTTGTTTTTCCTTTGCACTTTGCTGACTGTATTTTATAATTTTGCTGATTTTTACTGTATTTTCTGCACTTTAAAAAAGGCTGTTTTGTTGCTTTAAGTAGCTAGCATATAACATAGACCAGATTCAGATCTGCTGAATCTAGACTGCTTTGTAACACTTGAGCACTGTTCCAGTCATCTTAAATTAGGAGGGTTCTGTCTGCACACTTGTGGCATGTGTGTAGTCTGAGCCTCATCTGAGTTGGAGATTACTGAAGAAAAGCTCATTGTGTGCACTTCTGTTGGTAGTTTAGCTTAGAAGTGTTTATTCTCATTTGTATTTAAGCCTCGGGTTTGCTTGCAGCTGTGCACCAAGCAACAGCGTTTAACGGTGTCCTGTACAAACTCAAACACCTTCAAAGGCAATTTTCCACTAGACATATGTTAGTGGAACCCTCCCAAGCTTCCCTGCTGTATTGTGGGCAACTCAGTTGCTCACTGAGAAGCATTGCCATAGATTTTTCACTCCAGCCTTCAACAGAATAAACCTCCTTCTTAATCCTGGAACAAAATCTGATCAAACTAGCCCACTCCCCAATAGTAGGTACAGTAAAAACCTGCCATAATGGATGGTTAGTTTCCAACCATTTCTCTGGCCAGTCTGATTGACATGGGCATCCTGAGGCAATGTAGTAATTCCCTCATGTATACTGGCAACCACTTACTTCTAAAACAAACAAATGCAATATGTGAGAGATGTAATTACACTGTGTATTTGGAATTCTCTCATGATATAACAAACCGAACATCAAACAAGTTGTAGGGACAGACACATCACCTGTCACAGAAAACAAGTTCAGAACACATAAACCCACATATGCAGTGGTACTCAGTAGAAGCCTACCAAAAGATCACAGACCTCCCAAGTGCAAACCACTTGCACACACTGCAAAGTAAATAGAATCCACTACACATAATAACACACACCAGTGTCTCAGCTATTAAACCCCTAAGGCAAAACACCTTGAAACTAAATGTCCTTGTCATAGGCTACTCCATAGTGAGACACACAGGTGCCAGGATCCACTAAATCACGCATGCAATTAAGTCCTTGGACAACAATTACCATTATGACTCTGTCATAGTACATATTGGGGTGAATGATTTAAAACATACCTCTCTGCACTATATGAAGAGAGACATGACTGAACTCCCTAGCCCTAAGTAGCATTCAAGCTTCACCCAGGATGATGCCACAGTATAAACAAAAATGACTGACTTTAACAATTGGCTTAGCTTCTTGTGTCAATCCTGGGGGATCCAGTATCTGTCAGCCTGGGAAGTCATGGTCAACAGACCACACTGCTTTGCCAGAGATGGTCTTCACCTGTTTCCTGTAGGTTTTTGGATACTGGCAAAGATGCTTGCCTCCCCCATAGTGCATTTTTTGGGCAATGTCAAAACAAAAAAATTCCTGATATAAAAAATCCACTCGAGACAAACTCAAGGTTATGCAGTTTAATGATAGGAATCTAAACAGGAAACTGCATTCCCTGGAAGCACTCTTCACCTTGGAAGATGCTAACATCTTTGCAGTCACTGAGACATGGTTCAAGGCCACGGTGAAATCCCTGGAAGTGCAAGGGTACAACACCTTCCACATGTTCAGATCCCAAAATGAGCATGAAAGAACTAAAGGTAGAGATGTACCTATCTTTATTAAAACCAAATACACCTGGAGACTGGTTAAACAGTACAACTCTCCTAAGCTACTCCAGAACCAATTAACTATAGGTAAAACACCCTACCACATCATAGCTTGCTACAGGTTCCCCATCATGAACCAAGAGAAGCACACTGCCTACCTGGACTTTAGTTAGAGTCACTCATTAGAAAACCAAACACTTTGGTCATGGGTGATTTCAACTATCCTTCCATTGATTGGATAACATACACCAGCAGAAACATGTTTGCCCTAAAGATCCTGGACTTTGTCAGTACAAATGTGCTAACACAGTTTGTCTGTGACCCCACAAAGAGCTCAAGTGTCCTGGACTTAGTACTCACCAACATGGGCAGTCACTGCACTACCCCAAGTGTGTTGCCCTCCCTGGTAATGTCAGACCATAAATCTGTCTCGTTCGAAGTAATGATCAGACTTGATACCCCCACAGAAGCAAAAAAACTGAAAAATTTCTACAAAGCAAAGTGCAATCTACGAAGCAATGATATAAAAAGTTTCAACCCTCCCCCCCCCCTGCTAGCACAGACAGTAATGACTCCTATGCAGAGGAGTACACAGATGCTCTGTACAACCACTTAAACAACTGTATAGACTCGGCAGTACATAACCGGATCAAAACCAAGTCCTCCTGAAAAAACAAACCACCCTGGTGGAGCTCAAGTATAATTAGGTTCTATAACAAAAGGAAGAAACTGTTATCTAAGAATAAGAGGGAACTTGCCCAGTAGAAGAAGACTCCCCTCCACAACTTGAACAAGGAAATCTGATGTCTTATAAAGTCTTCTAAAGCTACAAGACTGAATTAGCATCCCTATCTAAGGATATTTATTAGGCATTCTTTAGCTATATTCACAATCAAAAAGGGACTGCCCAGCTATGTGCTGAACTTATAGTAGACTGTGACACTCATACTGAACACAAGGAAATTGCCAACCTGCTAGCTGACAGATTTGGCGCAAACTTCACCCCCTGTCCCTACCAGCCATACCCCAAAACATACTTGACACCAGTCATCTACTTAGTATCTCCAAAGAGCAAGTTATAGCCAAGGCCAAAATCATGGCCTATATGGGACCAGATAACACCCCAGGCTGCTTACTAAACAATCTAAAACAAGAACTAGCGGAACCACTTGGCAATCTCTTTAACCTCAGCCTGAGCTCTGGCTTTGTTCCAGCAGAGTGGAGAACAGCAACAGTAATCCCATTGCACAAAGGGGGTCCATCAACTGACCCTGGGAACTATAGACTCATGAGCTTAACCAGCCTTGTCTGCAAGGCCATGCAAAGAATCATCATGGACCTTATCAACAAGGACAAAGGCAACCTTCAAACTCTTGACCTCACCCAGTTTGGCTTTGTTAAGGGTAGATCATGCTTATTAAACCTGGTGGACTTCTTTGAGAATGTCACCAAAGCTCTGGATGAAGGCAAAAGAGTACATACCATCTACCTTAACTGGCAAGGCTTTCGACACAATCCCCCAATCAGGTGTCCTTGAGAAACTCTCCAAGCTGGAGATTAACCCATACGTCACTAGATGGGTAGCCAACTGGTGCACAGGCAGAATGCATACTGTCAAAGTTGGGGAGTCCACCTCTACCAGTATACCAGTTACCAGTGGTGTACCACAAGAATCTGTCCTAGGCCCTCTACTGTTTGGAATCTATTTCTTGGAAGTCCAGGTGAAAGTAGATGGCTTGTGGCTTACCAAGTTTGTTGATGATTGCAAACTGGGTAAAATCATTGAGTCCCCCAGTGATGTTAACTTATTACAAAAGGGGCTAACACAGACAAATGATTGGTGCCAAAGCCACAGACTAACACTAAATGCAAAAAAGTGCATTACTATCCCTTTTGGCAAAGAGGAAGTCCCTGCAAATTGCAATATGGACAGCACCCCCCTAAGCTCAATCACAGTGGTGCAAAATTTGGAAACACAGATTGATAGCAACCTAAACTTCAATCAACATGTATCTGTGGCCACTAAGAAGGATGTTCTAGAGGATACCCACGCTATCCATCCCCCTAATAAAGATTAAAGGATGATTGATAGATTATGGAAGCAAATCTATGCATCCAATATGTCTCTGTTAGAGCACTGAACTATATGGCCCATGTGATTTGGTTTCATACAGAGATCACCCATAAAGCACTGGAAATTCCGAAGCAGTTTTCAGCTGGGGAACTCCGTTTACAGATGGAGACTCAGGTGATTTTGATGAGTACCACTATTTCTTCACTGACAGTAATACACTGGTTGAGCAACAAGTAAGGAGAGACTGTCTACCAGAGAGCAAGATGATAGAACACTCACTGCTGTGTGAGTTAAGTTTATTGCCTCACAAAATATCTTCCAGTATAACCAAACAGGTGTAAGGAACTTATGGTTTCTAAAATCCCAGCAACCCCTGCGCAGACAGCAGCAAGACAGAGATTCCTTGGCCAGAGGGAATTTCAGCCTAGATGATGATGCCCCAGAAGTAGAGGTGGTCCCAACAACCAGGGAGGTAGGGAATCCTTTTGAGGATTTCACTTCTATGATCCCTGAAGGTTTTCCCAACTGTTTTCCTCTGGGGCAGTTGGGGATGACCCTTCTCACACATTCCAATGTGGATGGCCCTCACAAGGTTCTCCTTGATAAGGAGAATCATAACCAGAGGCTACGTCATTCCTGTTTTCACAATTATCCCACCTCAGGCTTCTCTACCCCCATCAGTGCAACTCAGACAAAGTGAAGCAGCCTTAAAGGAGGTCTGGAGCCTCATCAACAAGAGAGCCATCCTAGAGGTTTCACCTGACCAGAGAGGATCCAGATTTTACTCCAGAGTCTTTACTGCCCAAAAAGAACATTTTGTAAAGGAACCTTTCCTGATGGTCATAGTACCATGCCTTGAGGCAGTTAAATTGATGTGCTGTCTAGATCTTAAGGGAGGTTACCTAAAAATAATGATAGACAAGGCATCAAGAAGATCTCTTTGCTTCCAGGTTGGGGCCAATCCCTAACAGTTCTGAGCTCTGCTATTTGGCTTCACCACAGCCTCCTGCAATTTCACCAAATATATGGTTCCCTTCATGGCTGTCAGGCAACTTTTAGGAAAATGGATCTTCCTGTACTTAGACAATTGGTATCTGGCAGTCCCTTCTATAGACCAGCCAGTTTTAGCAAGACAGTATTTGCTGCAAACCTGCCTGTCTTTGGGAATCATGGTAAATGTGACCAAAACCATAAAAAGTGATGAACAACTGGACAAAGCAAGAAAATAATTAATAAAAACAAGGATTAAGCACTTTCTTCCCTATCAGAGGACTTCATCAGAATACATATTTAATTCAACCCTTACCTTATATACCCTCATTTTCATCCCCATTAATCAAATAAAACTAAATTAAAACCAGAGGATTAAGAACATTTAAAGTGGTACACACAATGTATAATATATTCCTGTGTCAACTGTTCTTACTGTAAAAACTTTATTACATCCATCACTAATGCACTGTAAAACGAATAAAAAATAGAAATATGAAAGTATAAAAAATGTGAGCGTATAAAAATTTATACATGTGAGAGCTTAAAAAGCTTATAAACAGATGTATCTAAATATATTAAAACACAATCGATCCTAATTAATTAGATAGTCAAGTCATGTCAACAAATAAAAAATTAGTTTCCTTATTGGATCCCAGAAGTATTTGTGAAAATTTATGAAAGATATGAAACCATGTAAAAAGTATAAGTTAAAATTTTCATTGTTTCTATTTTCAGGGCTGGTCGTTGAGTTAACAGAAAAGTGGCAGTCCATTGGGTGAAAGTTGCTAAAACAAAACAATTGTAATATAAAAAATGGAACTAGCAACTACCAAGGCTGCAGGGTAAAATTCCAAAATAAATCATACCAAAACAAAAGCAAGTTGAAGTAGTGCATGGTGTTTAATATACCTCAAAGATACCAAAGACGTCATGATTGATTTATGTAAAAAGTTGAATATAATTACTATTAACCAAGATTTGTTTGTAACCTTAGACGTGACTTCACTATTCATGGTGATACCCAACACTGTAGAGTAGAATATGTGAGGTCATTTTTACAAGGACTTGGTAAAATTTCTAGTAGTAAGGTTGAAGTTATATGTACCTTAATAGAACTGATTCTGGAGAACAATGTGTTTGTATCTGGAGAGATCATTTATTTGCAGAGAGTAGGCGTAGCTATGAGCACTGCTTGTGCCAATAGCTATGCCAATTTAGTGTTATCGCATTGGGAATGCAGTCAGGTGCTGAGTAACAACATTTTCTTCCCACATATCATCCACTACAATCATTGTGTTGATATTTTCCTGTTGTGGAATGATACGCAAGAGTTATTCAATGAATTTATTGAATATCTGCAGTACACTACAGATTTTCTTAAATTCAGTGTCTAAACCTCTCATCATTCAATAGACTTTCTTGATATAACTGTGAACAGGGATACTTTAGGTAGTTTCAGAACAGAACATTATAGGAAGCCATGTAAGAAGAATTCTCTTCTTCATAAGAGTAGGGTGCACCCAATGCATATCCCAAGCAATGCCCTTAGAGGGCAGTTCCTTAGAGCTATGTGGCTACATAATGATGATACTTCCTTGAACATATTTTTTCTGAACTCAAGCAAGATTTTTTGTATAGAGGTTACTGTCCACAAGAGATGAAAGCATGCATATCTAAGATAAGATCTGAATGCTCTGATAAGGCCAGACCTTATTTTGCAGACACACCTCCAACCACATATTGAGATGACAACTGTCCTCATATGAATAGTGTAGTGAAATGTCCTTTTACTTATTCAAGCAATGTCAGTCTGGTGTGTGACATCATCAGGAAAAACTGGGGGATACTATGGAGTAGTCCTGAACTTAACAAAGTTGCAGAGGAGACACCCATGTTTTGTTTTTGGAATAATCTCTCCTTTAAGAAACAGTTGTGTTATAAGACCTGGACTGGGGGATTTGATTCTTTTCCTTCCCCACGTAAGGGTACTTTCCCATGTAGAAGGTGTAAAGCCTGTCATTATATCTATTTCTAATTATTTTTTTGAGCATCCCACTTTACATTATTCTATTGAATGTGATTTCTGTGCAAATTGTCATACCAATAATTTGATTTATTATGTGTTTTGTGCACATTGTTATGCCTTCTACATAGGGAAATTGAACATCTGAATGACATAAGAAATTCAAACGTGAGTAATGCTCTAGCCTTACATGTCAAGGAATCTGGTCAACAACACAAATTTAAATTTTTTGCCCTAGAACTGATTTACACAGATATTAGGGGAGGTGATATTAAGAATAAAACTGAGGTGAAGAAGCATTGTTGGATTTTAGAACTTCAATCATATAAGACACCTGGGTTAAATGGTGTTTCCCTGAAACCTATATCGAAAACACAACCACTTCCTCATTAGTTAGGGATGTTTTTAATTTGTGTATAACCTATATATAATTTTTGTGGTGTAATATTAATCTTCTATTTTTTTATTAGATTGTGATTTATTTATTGTTAGCTAGTGAGATTAGTACATGTTTTTTCAAATTGCATATAGATGTATATGTTTTTATTCTGTGGGTTTAAATAAATTTCCCAATTCTGTACTGGAACATGCTTTTTTAGTAAAGATTTAATAGTATTTTTATATTTTTTGAATGTTTATATATTTTGTATAGGTTTTAGATTAGGCTTCACGGATAATTGTTTATCACTGTACATTATTTGTATATTTTCTCATATACTGGACTGCTTTAATCTTTTATTGTGGAATGTGTTTATTAGATATGTCAATCAGGCTGTTACATGACATTCTATTGGACGATAATTACAAGATTTCCTTACCAGGGTCACACCTACCTTTTCATAGTACAACGGTCAGGAAGTACTACAGTGAATGTGTACAGTGGATTTTGTTGTTGTTGTTGGACATTTTTGAACAGCTTTGCGACTCTGAATACTTTTGACCTTGAGAAATTGCTTTTTGGATATGATAAGGCCTTCAGAGCATTCTCTATGTGCAACAACAGAAACAGACTTATAAATAAGTAAGATGACATGTTGATTACATTTTGTAATGCTATTATTTGTGTTAAGGGTTCTTTTTTGCTTAAATTGTTGAATTTGCTGATTTGTACTAATTACGACATTTTTATTAGTTGTTGCTCATTGGTTTGTATGTTTTTAATAGTTAATTGTTTCTTTATATGTAGGTCTGATGAAACAGTCTTTGTATTGTGAAAATGCTCACCTTTTGGTATATTACACACCATGCCCTACTTCAAATTGTTTTTGTTTTGGTCCAATTTATTTTGGAATTTACAGCCATGATAGTTCCTTTTTTATGACACTGGTTGTGGAGTTAAACTATCATTTAATCCAGGGGGTCAATAACATTCAATCTTATTTGCCAAATTGTCAATCTATATTCTAAAAAGTTCTCCCATTTGCCCCTCAGATTCCTTTCCACTATTTCAGTAATGGCAATTAAAATCTATTATAATTACATTTTTAATGTCTAATGAGGCCGTTATTGGCGGTCGATCTGTTAATGTCTTAATATTGTTTTCCTCAGTGTGCTCTCTCTGTTTTACCAATGTAAAATGCACCACACCTTGAGCATTTTACCAAATAAATAATACCCCCCTGTTCCACAATTGCAACTCTTGAAAACAATTTCTGAATTTAAAACATTATTGAGTGTGATATTAAGCTTCTTCCAAAATCCAGGGACACTGTTTGCAAGCACCACACTTGGTTCCATTTCTAATATTTACATGTGTCTTCCCATTTTTGCTTTCCAATTTTTTTTTATTTTGTAAGGTCTTGTTAATAAAAGATGGTTCACTACCTAGTAGTTTAACCACTTCATCATTACCCCTCAAAATATTCCAGTTGTCTTTTATAATATTCTCAACTGTAATCCCCACAAGATTTGATCTTCATAGGTTACTGGCTGGATACATGGAGACAAACAGTGATCTTACCACAGGACAGGATTTCCTTGCCTCAGTGCAAATGGTACCCTATGCCAGACTCAACATGATCATTTTCCAGTGGGTGCTTTAGATAAAGTGGGATCAGTCCTCAACCAATGTATCACAGGATCAAGCTATCTCAGATCTCCAGACAGAGCCTAAACTGGTGGATGGATCCCTGAAATCTATCAATTGGAATACCCTTCCTCAAGCCAATGTGGATTACAGCTGTAACCATGGGATTTGTTTAACTTTGTATGGAGGCATTTCTTGGACAAGATGATACAAGGTTCATGGAACACAGAAGAAGCATTTGCCTATAAATATACTTGAGATGAGAGCAGTACTCCTAGAATTGTAGGCATTTCAGGATGTACTCCCTCAAGGTGCAATTGCCCAATATATAGAATAACATGGTGATAGTATGGCTTATAAACAAACAAGGGGGAACCCAATCCTGCCCTCTACACAGCAAAGCTATGAATGGATTAGAATGGGTGATAGCCTTGCAATGTTTCCTAATAGCAATGCATATTCCAGGGCTTACCAAAGTGATCGCAAACAAACTGAGCAGATACTGCTACTCGCCAGTGCTCTGTCAACTCACCAGTGCTCTGTCAACATTAGAGTAGCATGCGGCATATTCATGAAGTGGGGAGACATTGCTACTACCTTTTTGCTTCACTGTTCCACACCAAAAACAGATACAAGCATGCAAAATCTGAAGGTAATACTACTCAATGCTAGAAGTCTAAACCTCAAAATGCACTCTCTCGAGGCACTCCTAAAAATGAAATCGATATCTGTGCAGTAACTGAGACCTGGTTCAAGGCTCCAGAGAGCACCCCTGCAATAACAGGCTACAATTCTTACCACACTTTTTGGCCAAAAAACCAAGACCGAAACACTAAAGGTGGAAGAGTGTCCATATTCGCCAAAGATATTCACACCTCCAGGCTAGTTGCCCAACACAGTGCATCTGAAATTCTGCAGGTGCAACTAGCACTAGGTAAGACTGCAATCCAAACTGTAGCTTGATACAGATCCCCCACCATGCCCCAAGATTCTCACTACACCGTTCTAAGCATACTGGAAAATATTAAGATACAACCAAACACCCTAATACTGGGTGATTTCAACTACCCTGCCATTAATTGGGAAAACTACTCGGGTACCAACTCCTTTTCCCAACGGTTCTTGGAATTCATAAATTCCAATGCCCTGGATCAACTAATCCATTGTCCCACCAGGGGCTCCAATATCCTAGACCTGGTCATTACCAACATGGGAGATAGATGCTCCACACCAGTGGTCACCCCCTCATTGGTCATGTCTGACCATAAGCAAATCACCTTTGACATCCACATCCCCCCAGTAAGGAAACCTCCTTAAAAAACTTCTCCAAAGCCAACTTCATGCTACTGAAGTCAGAAGTGACAAACTTCACAACATCCACGCAGACGGGATCTGGAAGTTTGACTGCAGAATCCAACACTAAGGCACTGTGCGAGCACATCCACTTGTGCATGAATCGTGCCATCCCAAATAGAACCAAGATGCTTTTCTTCAAAAAAAGGAAGCCGATCTAGTGGTCCCCTGCTATATACAAACTATACAACAGAAGGAAGAAACTGTTGCAGAAAAGAGGAAAATCCCAGGATGCAAAACACTCCCTCACCAGCCTCAGTAAGAAGCTGAGATCCCTCATAAAATCCTCAAAAGCTAGTTACGAAAATAAAATTGCCAAAGATTCCAAAGACAACTATAAGGCATTCTATAGTTATGTCAAGAATCTAAATGGCAATGCTCAGATCTGCTCTGAGCTACAACAGAATGGCATTAAATATACTGATCCCAAGGATATTGCCAGTATCTTGGCTGATCAATTTAGTGCCAGCTTCACCCCCCTCTCACCCCTAAAGGGCCCATCTCAGTACTAAATGATTGCCAGATTCTGATAATCATGGCCACACAGGTAGAAACCGCACTGTCCAAAGCTAAGAATACAGCATCCATAGGACCAGATGACATCCCAGGCTGTATACTACATGAACTACAAAATGAACTGGCACCTCACCTAAGTGTCATGTTTAATCATAAACCAAATGATAAGGATGAAGTGAAGCAGGATAAAAATACCAATAAAAACGTAGTTTATTCACAGGTGTCTAGACATAGATAAGCGCTTTCACTTGAAAAGCATCATCAGATCTTTAATACATTCACCTTTAAAACAGAATGCTATATATACAACTTCCAGTATGTATATAGCCCAATCAGATCTTGCAACCAATTAAGGCATTTAAAGTGATACTATAGAACAAAGGAAGAAAAACCTAAGCTATAAATTAAAAAAACAAATCACTTCTAGGTGCAGCACTTATTATAAACATATACACAAATATAATTAATACTTCCATATATAAAAAACATAAATTTCTGTATCTATATAGATACAAATAGTGAGTTCTTTCATCTAGATTTACTTAAGAAGTTTAAGACATCAGTGACAGCTAATTGTATGACATCTCATTTGGTTTACTTGGCTGTGTGTCAGACCTGTTCCTCTTTTTATGTTGGGAAAACTAATAGGACTTTTTGAGATAGGATACGTGAGCATATCTATCATATTAGAAAGGGCTCAGCACATAATGCATTAGCTAAACACATTGTACAACATGGAGATACACATAGGTTTTTATTTAGAGCCCTGGAAGTTATAATTCCCAGCACTCGTGAAGGTGATATCAGGAATTATACAGAATGTAGAGAGGGTAACTGGATTATAAAATTAAGAGCAGATAAAGGCATGGGACTCAATGAAAGGGCATCCATTAAACCAGTATTAAGAAGACGTAGGAACATTAAATAAGCACTATGACCATTTATTTGTATATAATAATGCTTTTATAGTTTGTTTTTCATTATAGTATAATAGGTAGAGGTTAAATATTAGTCTATATTTATTATCATTTTTTATTATTTTATATAGGTTTTTCATACACATACATATACATCCTTTGCATATATGTACACATATGTTTTTATATATATATATATATATATATATATATATATATATAGTTTTATACTATTTATAGGCAGTAACAATACTCATATATATACATGCAGAGGGACACAAGAGGTGTTGTACACCTACACCTACATGTATTATTTATGTTTTTTATATGTGGAAGTATTAATTATATTTGTGTATATGTTTACAATAAGTGCTATACCTAGAAATGATTTGTTTTTTAATTTATAGCTTAGGTTTTTCTTCCTTTTTTCTATAGTATCACTTTAAATGCCTTAACTGGTTGCAAGATCTGATTGGGCTATATACATACTGGAAGTTGTATATATAGCATTCTGTTTTAAAGGTGAATGTATTAAAGAACTGATGATGCTTTTCAAGTGAAAGCGCTTATCTATGTCTAGACACCTGTGAATAAACTACGTTTTTATTGGTATTTTTATTCTGCTTCACTTCGTCCTTATCATTTGGTTTACTTTATTTCATTTTGGATTCGGCAACGGAGTATTTATCAGGTTTTTTGGCAGTTAATTATTTATTAGTTCTATTGCATGTTTAATCATAGCCTCACCTCAGGCTTCGTGCCCACTAAGTGGCGCACAGCTACAGTTATCCCGCTCCACAAGGGAGGGTCCGCCTTGGATCCCGGGAACTACCATCCCATCAGTCTGACAAGGCTGATCTGCAAGGGCATGGAACGCATTATCATGGAACTTATAAACAAAGACATTGGCAACCTTCAAACACTGGACCCCACCCAGTTTGGGTTTGTGAAGGGTCGATCTTGTCTCCTGAATCTGATTGACTTCTTCAAATCAGTCTCCAGAGCTGTGGACGAGGGTAAGGTGGCCCACACAGCCTATCTGGACCTCACCAAGGCCTTCAACACCATTCTCCACTCTGGAATCATAGATAAACTTACTAAGCTGGGCATAAATCCCTACATCACTCGATGGGTTGCCAACTGGCTTACTGACAGAACCCAGACTGTAAAAGTAGCTGACTCCAAATCCAACTCCAGACAAGTGACAAGTGGAGTACCTCAGGGTTCAGTCCTGGGACCACTCTTGTTTGGCATCTACTTCTCTGAAGTACAGGCCAACACTAAGGGACTCTGGCTAACAAAGTTCTGAGAGCCATTATTGAATCCCCAAATGATGTGGATAGTCTACAAAAGGGCCTTTCAGAAACAGATGCCTGGTGCTAGAGCCATGGGCTCAAGCGTAATGCCAAGAAATGTATAGTTATCCCCTTTGGAAAAAAACATGTACCCATGAATTATCACATAGGTGGCAGGACACTAAACTTCAAAAGTGTGATGAGAGACTTAGGGATACAGGTGGACAGTGGTCTCACTTTTGATAGCCACTTCGCCACAACAGTCAGGAAATAATTCTATGTGGCACACCTCATCACTAAGGGCTTTTCATCCAGAAAAAAGGAGGTCATTGTCTCACTGTACTCATTCCTCATTAGACCCATTATAGAGTATAATGCCCCGTTTGGTATGTATCTCACAAGACATCTGCAACAGCTGGAAAGACCACAGAAATACCTCACTAAAAGAATCACAGGCCGAAAGCAGATGCCATATGCTGACCACCTAAAAAACTCACGCTATACTCTCTGGCATATCGTCTACTCAAAGGCGATCTCTGCTTAACATACAAGGCCATGTCAAACCCTGAGCTGTTGGACATGCTCCACTTAAAGAAATCCCCATCCCTCAGAGCCACATGCTCCAGGGATCTAAACCTTGTCATCACAATGAACAAAACATGCTGGAGGGATAGGTTCCTGACCCAGAGACTCCCCATACTCTGGAATAGACTGCCCATACATGTCAAGCAGAGCGCCTCCTTGGCCCTCTTCAAAAGGAACCTTGATGATTGGATGGGAGATAGGAAATTCACCCTGGGGATCATGTCAGTCGCCCTGCTAGACAGGGGTCCAGAGAAGTAAATATTGTGGGAAGAAATATCCAGGGAATTGTTATGGCTAGGCTTGCATAGGCCCTAGGGCCGATAGCCTAGTACCAACCTATGAACCTAAATGCACTTACATCTGCCACATAGTTCATCAAAAAAGACAGCAGCTACTCCAGAGCACAAAAACGTTTTAGCACAACAACTTAGAAAACAGAAAGAAGAAGGGTTGTTGCCCAACTTAGGGAGTCTATAATAAGAAAAATAACCAGAGATCCTATAGCGGTATTAGAGATAATCTGGACATTTTATGAAAATGTGTATAAAGCTGTGGGCTATGAAACCAAGAAAAATCTCAAATGGAAATATTTATGGAAGACTTAATTATGCTAAGGTTAGAGGAAGTTGAGGCTCAGCTGCTAATAGTCAAGATAGGAGGAAATGAGATAAAAATGGTGATGTATAATCAATCTGCAGGAAAGTCTCCAGGAACAGCTGTTATTCCTGTGGAAGTCTGGAAGTTAGGAGGGAAGAAGTTGATAAAGACCTGGAAGGTTTTGTTTAATAGTATTTTAAAAGGAGGGGAAACACCATAGGTTCATAGATTAGTACTAAGCTAACTGACCTTGTGAGCTATTTTAAGCCTAGCCAATTATCCTTTGTGAGACTCAAACCCTGCACCTTGTGTTTGTAAGGCAAACACCTTAACCATTAGGCCACCCTCCCAACCCCTCATATTGGAAAAAAGCTGTGGTGGCTGTATGACACAAAGAGGATAAGGACCCATCAGATCTAGCTTCATATAGTCTTATTTCAGTTTTAAAACATGATTGCAAAGTGTTTGTCTTCACTAGCTAAGAGAATGGCAAAAGTGTTGCCAAATTGATAGATATGGATCAGTGTGGTTTTGTGGATGGTAGGCAAACATTTGACAACATTAATACTACAATGATGGTCTAGAGGGAAGCAAAATATAAGAAAATACCTCTGTTGTTTGTGAGTCATGATGGAGGGAGAACATTTGATAGAGAAAGCTGGGATTTTATGAGTAGGGCAATGGAAGCATTTGCACTCCTTGATACTAAATAGAGTTAGGAAGATTTATGAAGGATTGGAGGTAAGAATTAAGGTGGGAGGGTCCCTCTATGATAAGCTGTGTTTGTGCAGAGGAACCAGATAAGGGTGTCCTCTTCCCCCTTTATTTGCTTTATGTTTTGAGCAATTGGCAAAAACATAAGGGACTCATAACTTCAAGGATATAATTGGTATGGTAATCCAGAAAATTGGCTTTATTTGTAGATAATATTATGTTGCATGTGATAAATCCAGAAAATGACATTACTGTTTTGTAGAACATTTTGAGACAGTTTCATGACTTTTTGGGATATAAAATTAATGAAGATAAAACAAAGGCTATAGCAATAAGTTCTGTTCCCCCAACATGAATTGATTCAGCAGTACCAATATTAAAGGTACATGATAAAATAAAATATTTAGGAGTATGGATCAAAACAACAGCTAAGGATATATGGGAAGAGACTAAACAAAAGCTAATACAAAAATTGAGAAACAGAAAGCTCTTGTTTATGGATATGGATAGTAAGATACAAGCAGTGAAAATGTTTTCAATCCCTTTAGTTTTATAAACAGGGTAACCATATATTTATCAACCAAAGGAGAAGTTATGGATAATTATTAATAAACAGTTAAAGGAATTCATTTGTTATTAATAAAGAGTTAAAAGAATTTATTTGGAAAGGGAAGGGAGTGAGGGTTAAGCAGAGTGAGTTGATCATGCCCATAAAACAAGGTGGGTGACCTGATTTGCATAGGTATTTTATGGCTATGCAGTTAAGGCTGATATACATAACAGAAGTGGAAAATTATAAATTAAAGTAGAAAGGGATGATGTTGATGAAGTGGAGGAGTTGTAGAAATAAGGAGAGAGTAGGATTTTGGATGCAGATCCTTAAGGACAGTAACAATAACCATGCAGAGTATTATATTTATAAAGGTGCAGAGAGTATTCTAAGAACTAAATCAGCACAGGAGTGGAGGAAGATTTTGCAAATAGGGATGATTGCAAGTAGGGGTACAGAAAATATGCAAGATGGGGATGGAATTACTGGAGAAAAATGGAAAAGGAACCAAGATATTGTGAGCAAATAACTAGAGAGGGAAAGATAATAGAGTGGGATGAAGATAAGAAGATGTATGCACTGCAGGTTAGAGATTGATTTCCCTAGCAGGGATTGATATCAGAGTATAAGCAAACAGAAAGGGATAGGGTAGTCCTAAGTGAAATACCAGCTCTAACAGAGTTTTTAGTTTAGTCTGGAACCTGCTGTCAAAAGGGGATAATAAGTAGAGCGTTTAAAATATTGCATGGTAACTAAGAATCAATCAGAGGAGGTTAGAAAAGATTGAGAAGAAAGACTGGAAAAACAATTTGCAAGGGAACAATGGAAGGGCATGTGTATGGCTCCCTAGCATGCAATAAAGTCCAGAAGGTTTAGGAGTTCTGCATGGAAGTGTTTGCATGGGTATTGTTATATCCAGAATAGACTTCAAAAATGTATCTTCAGGTAGATAGCAAATGCTGGAGGTGTAATAGGAAGGAGAGAAATACCTGGAAACATTTTGGGAAGTGCTGAATTGGTAGATTTAAAATCTACACTGCAGAGTACTCTGTCAGAAATATTGTGGGAGCAAATTGCTGTCACTAAGGAAATGGTTCTTTTGAACTGGGTCACAGGATCTGAATTGCCTAGACATCAAAAGGGCTTATTAAATGTAATGCTACTGGCTGCCAAAAAAGCAATCACTAGAACATGGAAATCAAAATCTAAAATTGTAATTGAACTATTGAATATTGTTAAAGAGATAAAATAAGTGGAGGTGAGATCTTTAGATAAAGGAAGGAGCAAATTACATAGAAATAAAAAGGATTTGTCGGAACAAAACATGCATAATAATGTTCAGGAGGAAGAGTGAGGTTTAAGAGAAGGCAGGAATTGTGCAATATATGTAATGTTGGGGTGTATGATAGTTGTTATAAAAAAAGAAAGCATGGCTCTGTATTGAAATGTCAGCACTTGAAATGCCAAGTGCTAACAAGCTGAAAAAAGACTGAAAACACAGGAGAAGAGTGAATCTCGAAAATTGCTCTTCTTCTTCTTCTTCTTCTTCTTTAGACTTCTTTTTGCAGGGGAGCCAAGCCCCCCTGCACTCCCACACCCCCAAACTTAAATATGCCAACTCTGAGATCACCATACCTTAGAGAAAATGGAATATTCCATGAAATGGCATCTTAGACTTTGCCATTCAGTCTCCATATTTTGGGACTTGCTCTAGTGAGCTCCAGCATTTCAAATGGTGAAAACAAATATACAATGTACAAAACATTTAAATTGTTATTATGGTTTGTTTTCTATTAATGTGTGCCTATGGCTTAAGTAGTAATTTAATAAATGTGTTTAAAAAAATAGGACAGCTACTCAGATATGCATTCTTCCAGGATTGACCCTTGGGTCTCCTTTGCACTTTTTGTCCTTTTGCCCTGTTATCAACACTGTTACAGAAAGCCAAAGTTTGTTAGGCATGACTTATTCTCATAGTATTAATCTGGTTTTGCCAGGCTTTGTTCCTCTTGTTATGGCACCATCTACAGAAGAAACTGTGAGGTAGTGCCTGCTATACTAGGGTTGTAGGGCAATGGACATGTAACATATGAGACCTTTGTAAAGAATTCCATGTCATTTGAATATCAAACTGATTTATACAGGTGCTTGTGTTGAAAATGTATTTGTAAAGTTGCTTGTATTAAAAATGTATCAACAGTCTGTCCTGCTGGACAGAAAATAAATATATATGTATGTCAGACTGTACTATTGTAACTGATTAAATGTATATATGGTAACAGAGGATGCTGGAAGGGAAGGAGTTAATCTCGGTCCAGCTAACTTTGAAAAATAGTCTGAAATTAAATTATCTGGTTTAGGCCATAAAGATTGTATGTTACAGTTCTGACTGCAACCAGAGACAACATTTTTGTGAAAACCAGGACTAGGAATCCTACTGTATTATCCTTAGGGGTGAACTAATTGCTACCCTGGAAGGGTGGAAGTTTTTGAAATGGTTTTATAGCTTTCAAACGCTATAAGACATTTTAGCAAAGCTCTATCTGTGTGTATGATGACACAGATGTGCTAGATTCTGGCCCAGCTTTAAGTAAAGGGGATAGTGTGGGATCCAGAAGTCAGATGACCAGATATGTGTGATGTGTAAGCCAGCACTGAAATGATGCTTTAATACTAGATGAGACAGAAGTCTCAGAGCAGTCTGTTTTTGAAACCTGACCAAGAAGGACCACTCACCTACATCATCTTGGCTTGCTCTAGTAAGTGAGCTAGGGGACAGTAATTCTTTAGATCAAGTCAGGAAAATAAAGTGGATTAGTTAAGTGTTGTGTTTCTGTATCTGTGTGAATCTATCCATCTGTGTTATTTTTAATATTTCCTGTGATTGAAACTCTTGTGTTTATAGGTATTCAGTATTTTTATGTTATTGTATTATTTATTATTAAATATATTTAAACTTTTCATTGTGGCTGGTCTTTTAGAGAACATTTTAATCTTTGAGAGTACTTATATTTATTTGGTGACACTGTGGCCACTCCTGAAAGCCTTGTTGCATTGGTCAAACACTATCATTTGTATTATTATTAACTTCATTCAGTATAACTGGATACTCTGTTTAGAGCCTTAGAGTAACTGGCTGGTGGCACTGAATCTACCTTATAGTCTGGGCAGAGGGCCATAGCTGGTAAATCTGTCCCAGCCTTTCCCAGGTATGTGTGTTGTTGTTGCTGTTGTTGTTTCTTTTGGCTTATCCCGGTTAGGGGTCGCCACAGCGGAACTCCAGTCTGCTAATGTTTGGTAGTGGATTTTTACATGCCAAGTTACCAGCTGACGCACAACCTTCAACGAAGGCACGCCCATTCACGTATGCCTCCACACAGAAGACGTTCTAGCTGAGAATCGAACGGGACAACGTCTTGCTGTGAGGCGACAATGCTACCGCAGCACCACTGTGTGTATGTGTGAAAATCAAATCTCAAAGACAGTGTGTGTGTGTGTGTGTGTGTGTGTGTGTGTGTGTGTGTGTGTGTGTGTGTGTGTGCGTGCGTGCGTGTGTGTGTGTGTGTGTGTGTGTGTGTGTGTGCATGTGTGAGCTATGTGGAACAGAGACACAGAGCCCCTTAGTGGTCAGTGTGGATTCTTATTTGGGGCCTGGAGAGACAGAGAGAAATCCAGCCCCAGGAAGGAGTGTGTTCCTGTGTGCTCTTAAGGGAAATTGTGCTTTGTTCAGAGAGCTGTGGGTTTATTTCTTTTCCAAGTGAACATCCCTCATTGGTGTGCGTGGTGAGAATTCAGACTCCTTGATCACTGGCCCAGAGGAGGGACATCACTGAAACCTCTTCTTCTTCTTCCACAGAGCTTCAATCTTCTAAGTAATCTATCTGGGCAGCCTCACTCAGACATCCTATGCCTTTGAATCCCTTTCATTTAACTGCTTGTTTTTCTTTTCAGTTCTAATACTGGCCAAGAGATCTCAGCTCCTTCTGGATGTCATTCAATTCATTATAGCCTCTCAGAAGCCCTCAACCAGGAAACTCTATAAAGGAGAAAGCAAACAAAGTTTTGGCATGGGTGTCTGAGAGGACAATTTCACCAGTCTCAATAGCATTAGACAAAATATTAGCTTTTTTAGCAGAGCTAGATAACAAAGGAGTGCTATTCCTCTACCAAGGTACATCTGCCAGCAGTTTTCTCCTATCATGGATGCTTTCCAATGCATTCATTGACCTCATACAGATCTAGTAAGGCCTTCATTAAAGGAATTTTCTATTCCAGACCTCTGGTAGTTTAACCAGCCATGGCCTGGGATCTCAACTGTGTGCTTGAAAGTTTAATGAGACTTCTTTTTCAACCAATACGTTCTACTGAGCTCAAGTTTCTGTCATGAAAGATTGCCCTGTTGGTGGCTATTACTTCATCTAGAAGAGTATCAGAGCTTAATGAACTGTCTTTCCAATACCCATTCATTATTTTTCATCAGGCACTGGTATCTATAAAGACAAAACAATTCTTTATGCTCAAAGTAGCCACTCAGGAAAATCTGAACCATTACATTCACTTTCAACTATTCCTTCCAAAGTATGCTAACAAAGGAGCATATTTATTATATTGTCTGGATTTGCACAGGTAGTTAATATTCTATTTGGATCATATAAAGGCCTCCAGGAAAGGGCTTGGTCAAAAGATTACTAAGATTACAAAAAAAAAAATAAAAAAAAGAAACAAAGAAAAAGAAAAAGATTGCATTGGCTAAATGGATTTCAGACTGCATTTCTTTTTATGTCACAGCAGGCAGACAGCTGGCCATGCACTGAAGGCACACTCATTTAGGCTCAAGATACATCCACAGTATTTATACATAGCCTTCCAGTTAAAGAGACAGGAGCTGTAGCTACTTGGCCTTCCCTGTATACCTCTGCAGCATTGACTCTGCTTTGAGGAATAGACCATTCTTTGGGGCAACCATTCTTACAGGATTGCTGGGTTAAGTCATCCACATTAGATAGAGACTCTGTCCTGATATTCCAGTGTCTGGATAGGACTTGAAATATAACTAAGTTATGTGCTTACTGAAATATTAGATTTCTTTTGTCTCTGTCCAGACACTGGTACAACCCATCGACCTTCTGGCTCCAAATTGTCATTTTCTAAGGGGTCTGTAAGTTGACTATTATTTGCATTTTTGTCTCTATTCCTTGTTCGCTTTTCTGGATATGATTAAATGTATAATAGATGTTGGCATATTCAATATGGAGAATTCAGTAACAGTAGGGAGTTATGGGTAGGGAGGAGTTTGAGCTTGTCAGGAGTTATGAGTTGCTATCACTAGATGGCGCCAAAAGTACTAGACCTGTTATTCCAGAGCCTAGACAGAGACCAGAGAAATTTAATGATCTGGTAAGTACATAACTTACATTTATCAGTGGCTACAGAGCAGATCTTCAGTGAGAAAGTCACAGCATCAAGGACATATTTGGTGAAAGAGGTGGCTTTGGTCGATTTGATCAGGGTCCAGAGTTCCATTCTTAATTTAGCAAGAGCATTTTTGGCTTCCAAAGAGTTAGATTTATCTTTGTGTTCAATAATAGTTTTTCTTTTGTTATAGAACCTGTTTAAATTTCCATTCCACTGTAGGGGTTTAGTTTTGAATTTGGTGTTGTATTTATTTTTGAGGGGGACAGATGTGTCTGTGCAACTATTTACATGTGCGTACAAACTAGTAGTGTAGGATTCTGGATAAACAGTGGGTCATTAAGATGTAAGGATTTTTTGAATTTAGCCAGGTCTTCATTCAGTTTTACTACATTAGCTTTTGCATAATCTTTTAATACTAAAATGCTACCAGTTGCTTCAGGCTTCAGTATTATGGTGAATGTGATTATCTTGTGGTCTAATTTGACCAGGGAGGATGTTACAGCTGGTGGGGAGCAAAGCTAGCCCTTACTGGTAAAGACCAAATCCAGGGTTTTATCACCCCTGCTTAGACTGTGGAGTAACTGGTTCATAGAGTCTGTATTGATGAAGTTCAGAAATATCTTGGCATACATGTTTGAGGATGTAGAAGTCTCCCAGTTTATGAAAGGGTAGTTGAAATCTCCTCGGGGAATGATGTTTGGTACATAAGGGACTCCATACTAGTTAGGTAGGAGGTATAGGTTGAGAGAGACATAGAGGGGGGGGGGGGTCCTATAGTTAGCTATGACATGATAATGGGTTTTGTTAATAGTAGGTTGGATGTGGAGGAGTTCCAGGTCATTATCTTGTCTAACTATTCTGGAGATAAAGTGTTTTTTGAGACTATGAGGGCACCACTACCTTTAGCTCCTTTGTCTAGACCCTGGGACACAGGTGGACAGTAGTCTCTCCTTTGATAATCACATCACCACAGTAGTCAGGAAATTGTTCTACGTGGTACACCTCATCACAAAAGGTTTCTCATCCAGGAGAAAAGAGGTCATTGTTCCCCTCTACTTGTCACTCATTAGACCCATTGTAGAGTACAACACCCCTTTTGGTATGTATCTCACAAGACATCTACAACAACTGGAAAGGCCACAGGAATACCTCACAAAGAGGATTACTGGCCTCAAACAGATGCCCTATGGAGTCCATCTAAAAAAACTGCAGCTTTACTCAGTCGCATATTGCCTACTCAGAGGTGATCTCTGCCTAACACTAACACACAAAGCTATGGCAAACCCAGAGCTTTTAGACATGCTCCACTTAAAGAAATCCCAATCCCTCCAAGCTACATGCTCTAGGGATCTAAACCTTGTCACCACAATAAACAGAACATGCTGGAGGGATAGATTCCTGCCCCAGAGACTTCCCATACTTTAGAACAAACTACCTATCTATATCAAACAAAGCTCCTCATTAGTACTCTTCAAGAAAAATATTGGTGATTAAATGGGAGATAGGAAATTCACCCTGGGAATCACTTCTGCGGCTCTGGTCAACAGTGGCACAGGAAAATAATTTTCTTGGTTGGTGAAAGCCAGGGTACCTTTTGGCCAGGCTTATATAGGCCCTAGGGCCAATAGCCTAGTACCTACCTCTGAACCTATAATGTGCGGAGTGCTCTCAATGGTCTTCAAACAAGTTTGTATGATGATGCATATAACAGAGTTTTCCAAGGTAAGGACTGCTTGTAGGGAGTGGAGGTTTTTGTTAAGGCTTCTAGCATTGAGCAGCATTGCTTTAATGTTATCCAGATTCTGTTTACTTATGTTGGTAGCTTTAGAAGGCTAGCATTGTCTAAAACAGCACTATGGGGATGGACAAGAATTTACCTAATATACAATACTCTGGGTGTGGAGATGCAGGCAATTCTTGGCAAAGCAGTTGGGACTGTCTACCATCTCTTCTCAGGATGATGTATATAGTACTCCCTCTGAAATAGACCAGAAACTAATCCAGTTTTGAAATCACTAATCTTTTGTTCATATTGCAGAATCATTCTTGGTGATGGCAGAATGCTGCTCAAGGCTAGGTTTATCCCAGCCTCAGACACATATTCCAAGAGCTCCATCATGTCTATCTTCATATACTCCAGAGAGAGCCATCTCAAGTCATTTATACACACATGTACTATGACTGTGTCTTATGTGAATTTATGGTGCAAGGACTTGTGCTTGTGTGACATGGCGAATCCTGGCACTTTAAAAGCAATTGATTGTGACCCTCTCTTTGCACAGCCTGGCAAGTAGTGTATTGGTGTGTCTCACTTTGGAGTGATCTATGACTAAGATAATGAGTAAAATATTGGATTGTGTTTAGCTTTTTCGTATGGACTTTTGAACTGAGTCAGTGTAACACTTAAGTGTATGTTTCATGGGGTGTGCTGTCTGTGACGTGTTTGATAGATTGCTGTGGGTACTTGTTTATTATGTTACATTTAGGTGACCTTTGTAGTTTAGGTATGTTACTTTAAAGAGCATCAGCATATATAGATCTATGTGGTTGATATGAGCTGTGTATGCTTTGTTTAATGTTAGGTTGTATGGTACTGACAACTTGCTTGTTATTTATTGTGGGCTTGAGAGAGAGTTTTTCCTCCAATAATATTATATAAGTGTATCTCTCACACACTATGTCTGCTGGCTTAAGTAGTTGGTGATTGTCAGTACACATGAGGCAATTACATTGCCTCAAGAAGCCCAGTTCAACCAGGCTATAGAGATGGTTGGAAAATGCAAATCCGTCATTCCAGGTGCTTACTAATATAGGCTGAATGGATTATTGTGCTTATGTTTATGGGGTTGATTTACTAGAGCTGCTACTTTTCTAAAACAATCTAAATCTACACATGAAAAGCAACTCACAACCTAACAGGCACTACAGTCTCTTCATGCAACTACTGAATATTTAAAGTACAATACGAATTGGGGGTAGGGGGGTGGTAGGTTTTATACGGAAACTTAAGGCTCTGTTTGTATCTATATAGTGTATTCAGATGCACCACTGAGTGATGGGCAGAGTAACACTAAATTGCCTGATTTATAACAGAAAAAAGCAGCTACATCTACATAATTAAATTTAGTTTTCTTTTTCTAATAGAAATGTATACTATATTTCTTAACATTGCAAGACAGTCTAATTTGCTGCACCAGGAGTGTTGTTTTGCATAACAAGTACTCTAGCATTGTTACTGTATACTAGGATTGCCTATTCAAGATGCTAAATTTAGCCTCTGTAACATGTAATGCCCATACCTAGTCAGGAAACCTTCTGCCACTAGAAGGAACCAGTAAACTAATTATAACAAAAACTCCCTAAATTAGCAGGAAATACAGTGCAAACAATATTAGTACACTGAATGTTAATTAATTATATGAAAGGTCACAGCATGGTGAATAGCTTATGGGGAGTGACTTCAAAAATTATGCTTATTGACAACAGCTAGCAAATAAGGACAGGGAGGGAATTATGTTGCCAAATTATAAGGTGTGGGCAACAACTGATGCACTGGGTTAAGAACACAAAGAGAATAGGGTAGGTGGGAGGAAAACTATTAGATAGCTCAATAGCTGACTGGCCTGGAACTGCCTTAATACACACACAACTCCTGAATTACCCTGGCACAGAATCACCACTTAAGAAAAAATAGGGTTTAATACCAAAAGCAGTGCAATATTTACTAGAATTACTTGTATCCTACTTAAGACCTTAGCGAAAGGTTAAAGCAAACATAAAAATAGATAAAAAATGGTAATGGATGTATCATAAGTTAAGCTACTGTGTTACTCTTTCTCACTTTAAACACCCCCAATATCTAACACACACAATATTAACCATTTATCCATCCCAGAAAGACATGCCATTCTTCTTTCTACATTCACATAATAAACTCTCAACTGGCCATTATGGCCATCTTTAGCATATATGCTAAAGATAGATATCTAACAGTTCCCTCTTAGGTCCTCTAATCAGGCTTCACATGCACTCAGACAATTCCCACTTACTATGTTATTAAATGAAAGTTCTTTTGCCAAAATATTACCTTCTGTTTTCAGCTCAAGTTCCTCAAATATAAGCAGCTTAACAGGTTCCCAGTCATTGTACAATCACAATCTAAGACCACTTGAGTGAATCTTCGAAATGCAAATATTTTGACACATCACTCCTCAGCCAAAGAACATCCTTCACATAAATCATCTCTACACAAACTGATTTGTATTGTAAATATTATATACAGATAAGTGCACTTGAGATTTCATTATTATTATTATTTAACAGATATTTCATTATTACTATTTAACATGTACCCGTAGTAGTGGTGCTGCGGTAGTGTTGTCGCCTCACAGCAAGACATTGTCGCATTCTATTCTCAGCTAGAGCGTCTTCTGTGTGGAGGCATGAGTGAATGGGCATGCCTTCGTTGAAGGTTGTGCATCAGGACTGCTAACTTGGCACGTAAAAATCCACTACCAAAAACATTAGCGGACCGGAGTTCCGCTGTGGCGACCCCTAACTGGGATAAGCCGAAAGACACAACAACTATTTAACATGTACATTTTTTTAATTTGGGTTAGTCCTACCAGGCCAGTAGCCACGTTTCAGACAAGTCACAAGATGGTATTTGTACTGACTAGGTGAAATTTGGCCAGGAACTGATAAAACTCCCTACTGTTTTCTTTTCTTTTCTTTTTTTTTTGATAGGTAATAGAAGATCTTTTATATTCCTATGAGCTACCAGTAAGTCAAGCCGATGGGATTTTGGTTAGTATCCTTTCTGATAGATGGCACACTTGAGAGTACAGCACCCTCCACTCTGTGTCAGAATACCACTCAACCGCTTAACTCAAGAAATCTGGACAGAGGCAAAAAGAAATGGGGGATAAAGGCCAAAAAACAGGGACAGGTTTTAAATATTGCTTTCATAAACTTAGTCGCTACAATAACAAGTTTTGCATTAACAAGGATTTTCTGAAGACTACGAAGCCTGAAACTCAAATGCCTGTCATTATTTAATGATTTCAATCCTCAGCGATTATCCAGAAAACCACAAATTGTATGAGGAACACACCAAACTATGAGCCAAAAATCTGGACCTTCTGTGAAAATCTGGATATTTTAGAGGCAAGCGTGTCGGTATTTGAAAATAAAATCCAAACACCTGCTGTGGGAAAAGAAACTACAGTTTTCTGATCTTCTAGCATCAAGGTAACTATGCTGCTACCTGTTAAGCTACTGGCATCGTTGTCGACTTTTATCAAAAATATAATTGCTATCCATTAAGGTCCAACTATTTCAAATAAGGTAATCACTTTTTAGTGGCTACCCTCTACTGCAAAATCAAATTCAGTTTTCTTTTTCAAATACAAATGTATACTGCAGTTCTTAACATTGTAAGACAGGCTAGCTAGTGTTATTTTATATAACAATTACTCTAGCACTGTTACTATGTAATAAGTTTGCAGTTATCTGCATCTTTCATAATTCAAAGTTCTTTCCTCACCCTGAGATCAGAAAGAAGATACCAAAAAGAAGAGGATCCATGACAGAGCCCTGCCAAAATACATCGGTTTCTTCAGTGGGATCTGACAAAGAATTTTTCACATGGACCTGTTGTATTCTACTACTCATATTTCCTGTTTCTAAATTAACCTTCTAAATGGTTTATATGACTGGGTAAATAGCATTTTAAAGCAGTAATAAACTATAAATGTCCATCATATTGATCACTGCTGCAGTAGCCTTAGCTTAGAGGTTATAGTTCCTGCTGTGTTTCTCCGTCTTTCTCATTTTTTTACTGAAATAGCATTTTAAAGCAGCAGTAAACTATAAATGTTTGTCATATTCATCACTGCTGCAGTAGCCTTAGCTATATGGGTTATATTCCTGTTTCTAAATTAGCCTTTCAAATTGTTTACATAACTGGGGTAAATGGCATTTTAAAGCAGTAATAAACTATAAATGTCCATCATATTGATCACTGCTGCAGTAGCCTTAGCTATAGAGGTTATATCCTGCCAAGGATAAAACAGCCGGCCGACTTCCAAAGCTTCAAGGCACCTTCCACATGCCCATACTATCAAGCAACTCAAGCTCTGAGCTGACTAAAAGATAGGTTTGGGCATGAAGCTCACCAGAGCTTTCCTAACAGTAGAGAGAGAGAGAGGGAGGCTGAGCCATGAAAGGACAAAGCTAGGAATAAGAAAAAATAAATGTCCACCCCATGGCATAAAAAAACATACCAAAAAACAAAGGGAATGGAGGGTGGGATCAGCTACTGCAGCAGTGATCATTCCAACATCTTCTGTTATGGTAAGTTCAACTTCCTCAGCTGCACTATGCTCTTCATATTGATCACTGCTGCAGTTGCCTTAGCTATACAAGTTATATGCTGCCAAGGATATAACAGACGGACAGCTTCCAAAGCTTCTGGGAACCTTCCATACGCCCAAACTGTCAGACAGTTTGAGCTGAGCTGACTAAAAGACAAGTTCGGGTGTGAACAGGGCATTACTGCGACCGACGATATACTAATATGAGGCTTTTGAAGACTGACAGTCAGCATGAGCTGTTTTTATTTTTTTTTTGCTGGTCAGATATGTCCCCTTTGGGAAAAAAACTTCCATGTTCTTATTTGTGCTGCTGTTGTATCACTTTCCTCCCCCCCACACACCCCTAACTATATATACTAACACCAGGATTGCACCACATTGGGGAAAAGGACATATAACTTTGACTTGCCTTAGAGTACTACTTGTCAGTGAAATGAGTTTTAGGTGAAATGAACTTTAGGTGATTTGGTCTCAGTGAAATGGGTGTCAGTGAAATGGTCTTTCAGTGAAGTGAACAAATCCATATGTGTGTGTGTGTGTGTGTATATATATATATATATATATATATATATATATATATATATATATATATATATATATAAGTACAAAAGTACTTTGGGTGTGTGTATGTGTGTGTGTGTGTGTGTGTGTGTGTGTGTGTGTGTGTGTGTGTGTGTGTGTCTGTGTGTATATGTGTGCGCATGTATATTGAAATGTTGGCACTGAAAATGCCAAGTGCTAAAAAGCCGGAAAAAAAAAAGAGAAACCTGGAATACAGCAAATCTGGAAAATCACTCCATTCCTTAAAACGTCTTTTTGCAGGGGGTACTCGACATGTGGGGGGCAATTCCCCACAACCCTGAACGTATATATACCAACTCTGAGATTGGCATACCTCAGAGAAAAGGGAATATTACTCAAAATGGTATCTTTGATTTGGTATATGTAAGTCCATCTTATTGGCCATTTGGTCTCTGCATTTCACGACTCTTGTCTGGTGGGTCCTGACATTTCAAATGGTTACTCTTTCTAAATGTGTGCATGTGCAATGCACTGGGCAGTTAACCTTGCAAAATCCCTTTTGTGCATCAGAGAATCTTCCACAAGAAGTGCTGTTATAAAACAGGCTAAGTTTAATAGTTAAGAATAGTTTAATTAAACAATTCTGTGTAAAATAGTGATAACCACACCCATGCCCATTAGCAGTGCTGGTTTATCCACTCATGTCAATGTTTACCCATTTGGGATTACTGTCATGGGTTAATAGCACCAGTCATGGGTAAACTGGCAACACCAACAGGCACTGGATACAATTAATGCAACAACCAGTATTTGATCCACTGATAATGTACTTTAGCAGTAGCTCGGAACCAAGTTCATGTAGGCTGTGTGGATTGTAAAGCCCTCATTCAATAATACTGGATTAAGTAGCCACAATTTTCCTTTAACAAGATAATACTGGTAAAGGTTGAGGAGGAAAAACTACCCATTATCCCATTGAATTAGCTCAATTGTTGTTTGCTCCATAACTTTGCAAATATGCATGTCAGACTGATAGTGTCATAGTTTCCAGGGTCTAACGTGGCATCCACGTTGTATACTGGAGCAACTACTACTTGTTGCCTACAAAATACCCTGTTGTTATAAACTACATAAACGTAATAGATAAATAAATAGAGACATGCATACATACATACAGTAATTATTCACTCTTTGTAGGAAGCTACCAGGAATATTGTCGGGCTCCATGGAAGCAGTATTCTTACTTATGTTTAAGGCCGTTATGATCATAACCTGCAAAATTTATGATAATAAAGTCCCTGTGATTACATGGCTACCTGCTTCTAGTATTTTTTGGTATTTTTAAATTATTGCAAAACTTATCCACCAGAATATGTGATAGTCACTTGTGGTCAGAAAACACTTTGCTGTTTATTGTTAGGATGTTAGATTATTGATTAGTTTCTTTGTGGTTATAGGATAAACAAAGCAATTTGACCAGAGGCCATGTGATCTTTGCCAGTAACCACTCTCAGTCTCTGCAACACCTTTTAAGGAGGGTAAGACCTGTAAGTCCTGGAGTAAATTTAAATGTACCCACCAATTTATCCAAGGTAAGTTTGAAGGATGACAGGAAATCACATTGCTTGACCTCTAGAGGGATCCTATTCCAGAGCAGAGGGAAACACTAGGTGATGAATGTATCCCTTTATCTAGTTTTATTTATTTCCTAATGTAGATTGAGATGTTTCGTTCTAGTGTAAGCTGTACTATTTTTCTTGTCAAGAAAATGGAGGTCAAGGATAATGCAATCCCTGATGGCATGTTAAGTGAGGCACAAATTCTCTCTCAGGAGCCTATACAACACTGAGGACAGGAACGAGGATCTACATTTTTTGAGCCAGAGATCATTTGCATTTTTTCGTTTTTTGATTTGTCTGAATGACAATTGGCTTAGTTTGTGGTGTCACAACAAGCAGATCCAATGTCTGTTAGACTGGAGAGACATGATCAACAAACCACGATGCTTTGCCAGAGATGGTTTGCACTTGCCACCACTTGGCGTCTGCTACTGGCAAAAACATTAACTATTGCCATAGTGTCTTTTTTCAGCTGTGCCAAGTTGTAAACCCTCCAGCATAACAAAAATCACTCACAACTACCTAAAGGTATTGTTGCGCAACACTAGGAGTTTAAATAAAAAACAGGACTCCCTTGAAGCACTCCTCACCTTGGAGAACACAGACATATGTGCAGTCACAGAAACATGGTTCAGAACCACAGAAAGCAACTTAGCTATCAAAGGCTACAATGCCTTTCATACATTTCAACCCCCCCCCCCAGCTCAGGATAAAACAAAGAGAGGAGGTGTCTCAGTGTTCATAAAAGGACAAGTACACTGCTAGACTGGACCAACAATATGACTCACTTGAGCTACTCCATGCCCAACTAACCAAAGGTGACACCCTATCATATCCTTGCTAGCTAAAGATCCCATAACATGAGTCTGGAAAACCACACCTCCTACCTAAACCTGTTGGAATCTCTTAACATTCAGCTTAACACCAAATGTATGGGTGACTTCGACTACCCCTCCATGAACTGGGAGACTTATATGACCTATAATTCACTTGCTCAGATGTTTTTGGACTTCATCAATACAAATGCCCTGGAGCAACTAGTTATCTCTCCAAATAGAAGTACAAATATCTTAGACTTAGTACTCAGGAACATGGGGGGATGCTGTACCTTCCCATACATTAACTCCTCTCTGGTAAGATCCTACCACAAAATGATCTCCTTTAGTACTAAAACTAACCTAGAACCCCCATCAAACTCCAAACTTGTTAAGAGCTTGGCTAAGGCCATTTATCTC
This sequence comes from Protopterus annectens, assembly GCF_019279795.1. Classification (NCBI taxonomy): domain Eukaryota; kingdom Metazoa; phylum Chordata; order Ceratodontiformes; family Protopteridae; genus Protopterus; species Protopterus annectens. Next base: position 1,619,642,930 of record NC_056737.1, read on the forward strand.
AAACTAAGTGACATCTTATTAAACTTCCAAGCCCCTCTGAACCCAGATGACACTGAGGCTTACTCTGATCTGTACACAAAAGCACTGTAGAACCATATTCATAGCTGAATACAGGAGACAGTACCTGTCTAAGTCAAATCTATGATTACTGGCAAAAATAATCCACCTTGGTGGACCCCTAGCATAAATAGGCTATTCAACAAAAGGAAAGAAAATCCTCCCTAAAGCCAAGAAGGAACAGACAAATCAGTGCAAAAAGATACTCACCAGTCTAAACAAACAAATTAGAGAGCTGGTCAAATTTGTCAAAGCAAACTATGAGGCAAAGATAGCCTCCCAGCTGAAAGATAACCATAAGGCTTTTTTTAATTATGTTTGTAACCTCAGGGGAAATGCTAAGCAAAGTGCTGAGTTAATCATGAATGGCAACACGTACACCCAGCCTGAAACTATAGCAAACCTGCTGGCCCACAAGTTCAGTTTAAATTTCTCCCCCCATCACCTCCTACTACACCCAAATAAATACCCACAACCATCCCCCTACCAGTAATTATGAGGAAACAGGTCCTTACTGCACTTGCTAAAGTCAAAAACACAGCCTCCAAGAGTCCTGACAACATTCCAGGATTCTTCTTAAATAGCTTAAAACAGAATCTATCAGCGCCATTAGAAACCCTCTTTAACCACAGCCTCTGAATGGGCTTTGTCCCAGAGGAATGGAAGAATGCAGCAGTCGTCCCTCTGCACAAGGGGGGCTCATCAACTGACCCAGAGAACTACAGACCCATAAGCTTAACCAGTCTCATCTGCAAGGCCATGGAGAGAATTGTCATGGACCTGATCAATAACGAAATAGAAACTCTCCAGAAACTGGACCAGACTCAATTTGGCTTTGTCAATGGGAGGTCTTCCTGCTCATTGTGGTGGACCTCTTTGAGGAAGTCACCAGGGCCATGGATGAGAGTAAAATGGTACACACCACTTATCTAGACCTGGCCAATGTTTTGACACAATCTTCCACTCAAGGATTATAGATAAACTTACTGAGTTAGGAACAAACCCCTTCATCATCAGATGGATAGCCAACTGGCTCACAGACAGGACAGATGTTGTCCAGATAGGTGTGCCCACTTCTGATAAGAAACCTGTTACTAGTAGTATCTCACAGGTCTCGGTGTTGGGACCCCTCCTGTTTGGTAGATACTTCTAAAGTGAAGGCCAATGTTGGGGGCCTCTGGCTCACCAAGTTTGCTGATGACTGTAAGCTGGGAACAATCATTGAATACCCAAATGTTGTTGACATCCTACAAACAGGCCTAAAAATGACAAACAACTGGTGCCAAAGCCATGGTCTGAGACTAAATGCTAAAAATTTATAATCATACTCTTCAGTAAATCAGATGTTCCTGCAAGTTATAATATTCATGGCACACCCCTAAAACTAGACCCCGTGATGAGGGACCTAGGAGCACAGATGGATAGTAATTTAAACTTTGACCAGCAGGTAGCTAAAATTAGTGAGGAAATCCTTCTGTATGGCACAACATATAAGTAAAGGCATGAAATAAAGATCAAAGGAAGTCATAGTACCACTGTACTCAGCCCTCATCAGGCCCATAATCAAGTACAATGTTCTGTTCGGCATGTACCTAACCAGGTGTTTACACCAACTGGAGCAGCCTCAGGGGTTTCTCACTACAAAAAAATACAAAGTGTAAGACACATGTCTAATGAAGACCGACTACCTTTACTCCATCTCATAGTGTTTGCTGATAAGGGACTTATGCCTAATCTAAAAAACTTTCTCTAATCCAGAGTTGATGAAAATGCTACATATTCACAGGAAAAATTATACAAGGGTAATGTGTTCCATGGATCTGAACCTTATATGTGACTCCAACAGAACTTGCTGGAGAGGCAGATTCTAATCTCAAAGGCTACTTCATCTGTGGAGTAAACTTCCTATCTTCTTAAAAGAAAGTGTGTCCATCACTCTCTTTAAAAATAATTTGGATAAATGGATAGGGAACCATAAATTCAGTCCTGGGGAATGCCCATTTCCCTTATGGACAGAGGCAGTCTGAAAAATGACTCAGGGCTCCAACACCCAAAGACCAACTACCCTGATAATACCCCATCCCTTATTTGGGGAATTAAGATATAATATTGTCATATCCTGGGTATTATTGGCTAAGCTTGTAAAAGGTCTTGTACTATAAGCCTAGATATCACCTTTGAACCTATGAACCTATGCCAAAGGATGCATTTTATTCTATAATGGGTCTGACCTGGGCAGAGTATAAGGGAACAATGACGTCCTTGTTTTCAGAACAGATGCCAGTGGCAATTACTTGTGAGACAGAAAAGTATTTTCTAACTGCAGTTTCCATGTAGTGATCAAAGGAAAGGTGCACAGGTCTCATTTCACTTACTTGTTTGATAGCAGGGTATTATCAATGCAGTAGGCTGAAGTAATTTATTGTTTCCAGAAAGGATTGATACTGCATGTCTAGGTGTTTAGTTTAATACCTTTTCAAAGTATGAAGTGTTAATATGTGTTAATTCATTTTGAAGGGTATAAGTATTTTGGGTTGACTTGATAACTACACCCAGCTTGCATCAGCAAAATTGGTTAACCAGAGATCAGTATTATCAGTTTTGAGGTCAGAGAAATAAATTCCAACCAGGAGGGGCCCAATACATGTCCCTGGGGTTGCCACTGGTCATCATTTCTCTGACTCAGGAGGCATCATTGACTATGTCATCACACATTTTGTCCTTGAGCCAATTTGCTATCCATGTTACCAAATAGGGGTCATTGTTTAATACCAAAAGTTTATTTATTATTCCATCATGTGCGATGGTGTCTAATATCTTGGCCAAATCAAGATAGGCAGCATAGGCAGTGTGCCCATTGTCCACTGCTTGTATGACCTTCTCAAAGAAGATTGCAAGATTTAGCTGGCACGACCTACCCTTTACAAATAAACCCAGGAACCAACACACATCAACAGGAACAAAAAATGATGAGAACGAAGTACCAAAGCAGAAGGTAGTTTATTAACCAACAACGATGTCACAATGAAATCGAATTTGACCTAGGTTTCGTCCCTCCTTGGACTTCTTCAGAAACACGAATAGTAACTGCAAATGTACTTTAATATATACAAAGGTACTCCACCCTCCAATTGTACAGTTAAAAAAGAGATGTTATTCTTAAAGAAACAGCTAAAAAAACTATTTAGCTGAAATTATTACTCAAACAATATATGCATAAAACTGAAAAAAGAAGCTTGTTAAAACCAAAAAATGTATATGTGTGTATGTATGAATGTGTAAACACGTATCCATACACAAAAAAACATTTTATTTACCTTTTGCCCAATATATGTTTCAACTTGAGCAAAGGTTTGATGGTTATATAATCGTTGATGCCAGGGTAATTCTGTGCATCCAACCTAATCTGCCATCTTAATTCACAAATGTCTAGAAGTATATCTAAAGTCCTACGCTGTGCATCACCCTTAATTTTTGTAGTACACAAAACTTAAAATTGTGACTACTGCTACCAATAATATGCCTTGCTAAAGCATTTGTAGATTTTTGGTGCCTAATATCTAAATTGTGTTCTCTAATTCTCTCTCAAAAATGTCGACTGGTTTTTCCTATGTAAAAGACGGAACATACCTGACATTTTGCCATGTAAACCACATTTTGAGCATAACAATCAAAGTGTCCCTGAATAGTAATAGTACGATTGTTAACTATAAATTTTTCACCTGTATTTAATATATATTGACATGATGAACATCTTCCACATTTGTAATTACCCGGTATCCTATTATTCACTGGAACTTTTGTAAGGGAAGAATTCTCAAAAATATTTTTTAAAAATAAATCCTTCTTGTATACAAAATTTGGTCGTCTATCTATTTTTGCCCACACATTTTTGTCCAACTTTAATATATGCCAATTTGGTGCTGTGGTAGCGTTGTCGCCTCACAGCAAGACGTTGTCCCGTTCGTTTCTCAGCTAGAGCGTCTTCTGTGTGGAGGCATGCGTGAATGGGCATAGACCTCTGGGAATTATATTTGAAGTCAAATATTTCTCTAGCAGTTTAGTGTCATAAAAAAGATTAATTTCTTTTACCATCAGTCTCTCCAGCTGTTCAAACTTCACTGACTGGTCATTATAACCTGCAGAGCTCCATGGATCAGCTCCAGTCAACCGGGATTCTCTCTTCTTAAGTAGTTCCATGAACAAGCTATTTGTTGCAGCTTCCATAATAACACCAGTTACCAACAGAACTGGTAACAGCAACAGTGCCACACTATAAACACTTATCAAAACCAAAGAAAAAAAAAAAAATTTAATAAATCCAAAAGGCGTACACAGATTTGGAGTACCAAACAGCTTTAATCCTGGTACCGCAGCATTTCACCTTCAAGGGATATCAACATATCAAATTTTAAAGCTTAAATATACTAAACAATTAAACAACTGTGTTTCAAAATTTGTTTATACATCCCACTTTTAAAGTGACCAGTGCACATTATACATAAACACATCCCTTAGTCATGAAAAAATACTACATTTCCCATAGAACTATGTGCGTGATGTATAGCATGTAGAAGGTGAAACATGCCAGGGTAGTCCACACAACCATACAGGTACCTGACATATGTAGTGTATGCAATGTGTTCCCTTGACCGTGTCATGGGCCATCAACCAAAGAAGTGATGGATGGAGTGCCAGGAATATGTGCGTGGGGGGGATGGGTAATGGTATAATCCACAAAGGCGAGACTGTGTTGGATGCAGAATAGGTGAACTGGAGGTGTATGCGGGAGCAGTGGGTGAATCAGAAAGAAACACAAAGAACAAGTATACACATCTGCAATACAACCTGACAGGCCATACTGTAGAACACAATCACACAAACATATGAATATTAAAATGTGCGATACAACTGTACAGAAATGTCACCGGCACATACCCACAGAATGGTCTGGATGGAACCAGCCCATTCAAATGCAACACACCTGGATGCATAACTGAATATTCATCATCCCCTCTACAGCACACAACCCGCCTCCATACCTGAACGTCCACCAAATCCAGCCATACTCGACCTACTAGCTTGGCGCAGCCATATCTACACATAGTGACCACTACTCATATGTAGTAGGCAGTGTCACCCTAGGCAGTGTCAGGATTGCAAACTATGTATCCCTTGCATGTAAAACCCTAACACATTTTCGTAAAGCCAAAAGAATGGACGGTATTGGTCTTGTCCAATTTTTGGATATCCCTCATGGGATAAGTAACCTGTGTAAACATCAGACTGGGTATCACGACACGATGTCCAGTCCTGTAGACATCCGGACACAAGCTGAATATGCAGTAGTGGTGCACGAGACTGTCCAGCCCTAGATGGTCATGCAGAACATACTACCCAGGATCAAACACCTGCCCATGACGCACGTCCCCCACATATATTCGAGAGAATATATTGTACACATTTGCATAGTGGCACTTGGAAATAGGGTGATTAAGGTGCTGATGTAAACACGGTACCTCCTGACCCACTGTGTGAGGGGCAGTCACTGTTTGGGTAGGTGTGTCCTGACCAACAAGGATACAATGGCAAATGTCCTGTGATTGTAGGAAATAACTATGTACCATACTTCATGTAACAGTTGCCTAAAGCAGTCATGTCTGGATATAAAATTAAGTAATTGCATAAGAAACAGACTAAGCAACTAAAGTGCTAAAGGAATAGGATCTCAGCTAGGAAAATATTGAATGTTATAAACCCTGCACTGACCGTGGGTATGTGTTGGCCTAAACAATCTGGTGTCTCCAGAATATATCCCATCCTGTATATATGAAAATGTGGCAACCCTACCAATGGTCAGAGCATTCGCACAATAACTGGCCAGCCACTTAATTACTCACAAAGCCAGTGACCTTTGGAGGAAAGGTGTTGAATGAGAATGACTAATGACAAGAATTAAGAGTAATAGACGCATTTAACTGCAGAAAATAAGTAGTAATACGAATCTGTCAACACGTTCCAAGTTAATAATACTAATATTGTAGAAGTGTCCATGATTGTCCCTGATTTGTCATTGCCTTGTCCCTGTTGAAATTAGTCCCCGAGTATCACAGAGGTCCGTACACATATGTACACCAACCAACTGTCACATTTGTTGACAGGACTATTGCATACCTGTAGTGAATTCATAAGTGATGTCCAGAACAATATTCATCGTATATATGAATGAACGAAATAGTCAAATGTGAAGGGAAACACCAGTGGAACCACCCCCGACTCTGTATTATGTAGTGCCGACCTAATAATGTGGTCAGAGGTGCCCAAACCCCTGTCTCTGTAAACACAGGTAGAATGTTAAAATCGGGACCAACTCTGTCCATGTGTACGTCTGACATTTGCACAGATACAGGGCAGTTCCAGTCACCAGCTGGACAAGCCTAAACCCGGACCAGCACATGAACACCCTGACAATCAAACACACGTATGTGCCAGGACTATAAGCGTTGGAGTTCTGAATATCCTTGGAGAGAGTAGACATGCAGTACGAGTCCATAGCAGTAGGGAATAGGGAATGTTTCAAGTGTAGTACTGCAGTTTTCCCAGCAGGAGAATGGATGCCTGCTGTGTAAGTGAAGCGGTGAGGCATATGTTACGGTAGCTATGAACCATGGGTATACATATAAATGAGGCAGAACAACAATAGTGTAGTGGTTAGAGCATCTGCCTAACGTAAAGGCATTCCTGGTTCAAGTACAACTATAGCACATATCAATTTATTGTGTAATGAATGCCTCTGTGCTGTAAAGCCAACATTTAAACATGTAAAGGTGAAAGCGTGTTTCGCATGGGGCCATTAACCGGATTCCATCAATCAAAGTGGTACTGTCATAAGGAATAAGGCACATGTAAGCACAAAGAAGTGGCAGTAAACATATGTAACTCACAATAAGGAGATGCAAGTGCCTGCTGGTGTAAGCAGCTTTTAGCATAGCAAATGTATGTTGTTTTGTACAGATGTAACATATATATATATATATATATATATATATATATATATATATAGATGTGTGTGTGTGTATATATATATATATATATATATATATAGATAGATGTGTGTATAGATAAATATCCACAGACATAAAAGAAATATGCAATTAAATATATACATATATATATATATATATATATATATATATATATATATAGCAAATGAACGCCGAAAGACGAAAGCATACATAAGGGTTGTGAAGGGAATCTAGAGCACCTAAGGTATTATAAAGTGCTCGCAGCGTTTGTCAGATAAAGCTGCACAAGAGTGACTAGAGCACCGCTATTCACACCAGAGGCAGGGTTATACCAGTGGCCATAATATCATTGAAGTGCTACTTCAACATAATACACAGACGAAATGTAGTTCATGTTGTGACCACCTACACTTGTAACCCGCAAATTGTTCATAATCCATAACACCAGGAAAGGCACGTATGTGCAATTATAAATGGAGGGAGACCCTGTGAATACACGAGGTGGTACAAAATGTGTTTAGGGCCCCAATGTTCTGGAGAGGGGAGTGTGTAAAGGTGTGTCATGGCTGCGATATCAGGTGGATAATGGCTGTTACGCTTGGAAACTCAACACGGGTGGGCTGAAGAAACTATGGCTATGCGATTATGGACACAGGAGTGCTAGGGTTGGTTGCACCGGTTGCAATGGACTGGCCCGTGGAGGTAATCTAGTACGTAGGTGCGATTCCCAGCTAGAGTGTCGTCTGCGTGGAGACATGCGTGAATGGGCGTACCGTCATTGGAGGTTGTGCATCAGGGCTGGCAGCCCGGCATGTAAAACCTATCTGCCAACCATTAGCAGATCGGAGTTCTGATATGGCGACCCCAAACCGGGAAAAGCCGAAAGACACAACTACATGCAGACATCTATATGTTGACATACAATCTCTGTAACACAAGCACTCCATTTATTAACATAAATAATATGAATGTGCACAGAAACAAACACAGTAGCAGGAATAATAGGCTGTGCATACGAGAAATATGTCAAATCACACTGTATCACATCACACTTATCAGTGTTACTCCAGACATGAAAAACGTGCGACATCTGTCCGCTGTATAACGTGCTGTATATTGATTACAAGTTAACCGGAGTGAAGTGTTGGTGTCATAATGACTAAGGCAATAGTATGCTGTTGAAGCAGAGATAAAACCCAATAAGCATGTGTAAGTGGGTATGTCTGGGAAATGTATTGGTTAACGGACACACAGATGTATATATATATATATATATATATATATATATATATATATATATATATATATATATATATATATATATATATATATATATATATATATATATATATATATATATATATATATATATATATATATATATATATATATATACACACACACACACACACATACAACCGTTATTGATATATACACATACACACAAAACAAATATATATGTCATTATAGATATACACATGTACATAACTAGGTTACTTTACAGCAATTACGGGTAACATATGTTCAGACCGGGCATATGTTACTGGGAGGTCCAATAAACAAACGTTTACCTCCCACACTGCCCAGCTAGGCCAGTCAGACATACAGAAAGGCAATAACGATAAATATACTGCTGCTGTCCAAAACACCGGCAGGAAAGTACCAGTGGGAGAGATCTGCAAGGTCTACACTTTAAACATGGATAACGGGGTCCCTTGTGGGACACCAAAAATTCACTTTACATGTGAACCCCTGGTTATCGATGCAAGCAGGATGTAGGTGTACATGGAACAGTAGGTTGTGTAAGTGTAATAACACACGGGTTGACAAAATGTAAGAAATGTGTCCCGAGACAGGGAGAGTGGGCAATGTGTAGGGGTGTGCTCATACCTCAGCTGCGCTCACAGTAAGTATTTGTCATGAGTGCTGTAGAGGGGTGCCAGGTAGGTGAATCATGGGTATACAATAATGGGCTTAAGTGTGCAGGTGCTGGTTGTTAGAGATGTAGTAGGCCCGCCCAGTGGAAGTCATTAATATTCCTATGTGGGCATAGCAGACGCCTATACCTCCCAAACCTGAAGAGCACATTTACTGGAGGGTCTGTAAACCATTGGGGGAATACATAGGGACCATATCAGTGCCATGTACCCGATTAGCATGGACGTCCATAGTTATGAATTTGAATGTAACAAAGTCCAACTAAACACTTCCAGAACTAGTGATATTAGGTAGACAGGTGGCGGAATACAGGTAATGACTGATGACAACATGTATGAGCCATAAACAGCATGTACCTCGACAAACGTGAATGAATACATATGCTCTGTGTCTGTCAATGTGTCTGGTTAATAGAACCAATCATCTAAATGTGTCCCTCAGGGTGTTATGCAGTATCCCTGATACGGTGTTCATTCTTTCCCATTGGTATGTGAGGTCTGCTAATGACGGAAAGTGCATATTTTGCTGACCACCTTAGGTAGATGATAGCATAATAGATGTGGATTGCCACCTGTTCACCTTTGAGGAACACACCACTCTGGGCAGTTGTGTCCTGCAGAATGAATGTTATGGCACATGGCCTGTGAGTTTGGGAAAGGAGGTCATATATTGTGTGTAGTGGTGTCATACATTTATTTTGTTGTATCAGAAACAGCTACATGTTATAGGAAACAGTATTAGCAACTATAATGCTACAAAAATAACCTTAATGTATGCAAACCGGTGAAGTAGTCAGTTTACTACTGGCTGTGGGTATGTGTTGCCTTGCCAAATGTGATAGCTCTACATATAGGTCCTATAGGGCTGCCATCATTCCGAATGGCCAAAGTGGGACCTGCTCTGTAGAAATGTCAGACGTACCAGGGCAGAACATACCTACAGCCATGCATAGTACAGAAATATACATATTAGCACAAATCAAAGCTAAGTGTAGCAGCAGTCAAGTTGCTTATGCTACTTCACATAACATATCGACGTGTCATGTATACAAGACCCATTACATGCAACTATTACAGACACGTAGAATATAAGAATGTCCTCTAATCAGGACAGTTGCAATGGCTAGAGTATTGTCACATGGCACATATGCCTAATGAGGGGCTGTCCCATGCAAAGTGGGAATGGTGTTACTCCTACAGTCTCCCGTCGTCCAATCTAAAAGGTGAAAAACCTACATTAGGTATGCGGTAGCATGACCCGGTAGAGAGCTGCGTTAACCAAATAACATTCACATGTCAGCATTGCAGAGTATATGTTCCCATGCATCAGCCAGATGGGAGCAGATTGTATGAGGAACACGCATATAATATGATTATGTCACTGGACAGGCCGCCGAGTCCGTACAGTCGAATGCCTGCCATCACCTAATGGTTAGACATACCCGATACTGAAATCATGTAGTCCGATGTAATATGCATCACAAGGGATCGCACACACCCAGCATGAGTGACAAATGTAAGCACAAATGTTGGTGAGCGAGCAGATGTAAGCGTGTTTGTCTACCAGTATGCCAGTAGTGCACTGTTAAAGAAATGTGGAGTCTAAACGGGTATAAGGAGCTGTAACCAGAGGTCAGCAGTGCTTAACAGCATGCAAACCCACACACAACCGCTCCCACCTGCTGGAATGTGTCTTACCCACTCCATATCCAAAGGCGTCGTTCTGTCTACAAACAAAGAACCATCCTTTGCACATGTTGGTAGCAATACCCTGCGCACATAGCTCATGTGAATTACCAATACACCATGGCATATGTACAGACAATAGACCACACACATACCATACAGCACAGTCATCCAACAGTATAGCAATGTACTGGCAGATATGTCCGGACCACTGGTGTTTGCAGACCTGGCTGTCCTGTGTTTCAGTGTGTGAGCATGCCCAGTATGACTGTTACGCATGTTGTCGACTGACATTACCGTCATACCATCATGTGTGTGAGCATGCCAAGTATGGTCAACTGGATCGCATATGTCACATGTCCAGATAGTCCGTACTGTGGTGCCGACCCCTGCGTTCTACACCAACAGGTGGCATTCTGTGTCTGCAGGGTAGCTAATGGTCATGTGGCATTGACAGTTGCTACATTTCTGCATAGCGTGGGGGGACATCCAACAGCATCCACAGTCCTACACAGCACTGGGGGTGGTGCATAGGACTCTCACATGTGTACGTTGGAAGTTGACAGTTGTACACATTTGCCACTACTGTACTGGTATGCCAGGTACTCCATGTCAGTGTGTGGACCTACCTAAATTGCTGGTTGGAGGCATACCAGTGTACGTCAGATCCTAGCTTTAATTACCAGCATAGTGGTGTCGGATGTCCTAGCCTTCACAACCTACATCCAACTGCCTGGCCTGCTGTAGTCTGTGTGTGTCTGTGGGGGTTGGGGTCATTCATTGGGCATATCCACATGCCATTGTATATCATTTGTCTGTATTGGTCTACACCTGTCCAGCTGTATGGAACTTGTGTGGGCTGTATGGACACACATGATGTTCAGCCCATAACCTGCAGTGGGTTAGGACACCCTGTGTACTACTGGCTACTATTGTGACCCTGGTATGTGCTACAGATGTCATGGTGCCACTATGGACATGTACTGTCTGCTGCCCTAACATTCGGCCACCAAATTCTCTTGTATGCTCACATCCATACCATAGCAACGGGTAAATACACATTCTAATACAACTGGCAATTGTTAGGTCGATAGACTTACCTTGGGGGTGTTCTGGACCTGAGGACGGTGCTGCAGGGCTGCCTATGTTGGATGCACACAATGCACTTCCTATACATGGCTGAGCACAGGTAGTGTCATGTTTGGCATCCATTGTACTGTGTGCGAGTCAGAGAGGGTGAAATCCCTGGGTACCTACTGTGTCAGTGCATATGCCTTGTGTTGCCTCTTTGCCAAGGGCAGGTCATACTGTGCACGGCCCTTTTGCCTACTGGGCCCAGCTCAGGTAGTTCCTCCTCCAAGTCACACTGTGCCTGTACAGGCCTTGGCATTGGTGGTAGGCCGTGTGCCCTGCCTCATGCTGTTCCTGCTGCAACTGTTACTGCAGGATCAGATTGTGTAGCATAGCAAATACCATAACAATTTGTGTGCATGTAGCTAGTGAATACCGCAGGGCTCCACCGGATGTGTCCAGATACCAGAACTGTGACCTGATCATCCCAAACACATGCTCAATTATATGTCTTGCCTGTGCATCTGCCTCATTATGGTGTGATTGTTCAGGTGTGTGTGCATTGCTGATGGGTGTCATCAGCCATGACTCCAGTGGTTACCCAGCATCCCCCACTAGGAGACTGTAGGGGATGTCCATATTGGCAAAGGTGTGGTACAGCTGCGTCAGATACCATATATCGGAATTGTCATAGCTTCCAGGGCAGACAGCGCACACATTCAGTTTAATGCCCTGGCCATCGCATATGGTCTAGCTGTTGGAGGGTATGCCCCTGCAGTTAATGTAGGCCCTACCCCACTCACTGGGTAGTGCTTTGATGCGTACGTGTGTGTAGGCTATAGCACCCAGTACCCCAGGGTAGTCAGCCATGTGGTGGAAGAGATGTATATTGCTGGTCTACTAATCACATGTGTTGAGGACATGTACGTGCTCACTAGCATGTGTTGACATGGCGTCTGTGAACTGGTGCAATACTCTGAATGCAGATGCCTGTGAGATCCCCATGATATCCCCAGTTGTGCTTTGGGAGGTACCTGTGGCTAGTATACCTAAGCCAACACATACCGTGGTATCCATTGTGATGGGTTTCCCTCGGCCTGTTTGATGTGTCAGGTGTGGCAGGCAGAGGTCAACAAGCCACTGTAGGAGGTCTCTGTCCACCCCATAGCGCTCCACTATCCCCAGCTCATGTAGCCCCTGGTAAGTCACCCTGGGTCTGTAAAGTCTTATATCACCCCAGTAAGGGTTGTTCGGCAGCATACACATCCTCACTGCCCTCAGCCTCCTGCACATGTTGGTCTATGTTGCCTGCTGCAGCCCTTCTCATTTGGTTAGACTGTGTTGTGAAAAGTCCCCGCATGTGTACACTGGTGGTGTAGAGTGTGGAAGAAACCTGTGTGTATGGTGCTTGCTCACATTATCGTAGTATTCTGGTGTGGGCTGGCCATGTAATCTGCTGATTGTGCTGATCATCACCTGTTTGTGCAGCCTGTTCACCCTGACTACTCCACTACTGCTTTTGTCCCTCCCAATGTCACCAGGCAGGTATAGACATACCCCTAGCTTAGGCGTGCTAAGGCAGGAGCACTCCCGAGGCACAGGTCTCCAATGTACGTACAGTATGCCTGACCCCCCCCTCCCATGCTTTCATCTATATTCGAGCCCTGCACCCGGCTGTCTACACACATACACTCCAGGGATCTGCATCACACCCTGGGGATACATGGGATACACTATTGTCAACCTTATCTGCATAATATAGTCTTCTAATGCATAGTTATATGACCCATACCAAACCTCCAATTAATAACCACTGCTTACTGTCACTCAGATTCATATACAACTGGTTAAAGGTGCCTTACTATCACCGTATGCGATGTCCCATGGTCTTCCAGGCAACAAAATAACTGTGTCTACACGGCTAGAACCTGGGACCCTACACACCACAGACAATGTTCTTTACCACTGCACCATGGCAGATATACATACATCTGAGGTGATCACGTACAGATCATCCAGTACAAACATTCAGTAGTGCAAATGTCCACATACATATATGTATATATCTATGTCTATCTATCTATATCTACATATATCATATATATTATATATATACATAGATATATATATATATATATATATATATATATATATATATATATACATACATACATACATACATACACACACATATACATATACACACATACGTAGATATTGCATTTATATCACAACAGCGGACCACATGACACCAAAGCATTAGACAGGAATGAAAAGGAAACTACATGTGCCACCTGCATTATGTAGTGTTGTTACTATCAAGGCAAGTGTGTTTCATTGTGTCACACGGGTCAGACTGTATTAAGGGTAAGAGTAGGGCTGCTGACATTTACTCACCAGACCTATTGGCGAATGTATGTGTTGACAACCCAGTGTCTTGGCCGATTATGCGAGCTGTGGACACTATATAGGAAAGCAACAAAACACACTCAACACATCCTGAAGCTAGCCACCCACAGATACCAACACATAGGGTATGACTGCCAAACACACACACCTGCCATGCCTTGGAATCGAGCACCTACCTGTCTATTCTACCACACTACAGCATAGCACAGTAACAGAACGTGTTACTGAGATTTCTGGATCAGAGCACTCCCAGAGGCATACTTCTAGGTGGGTGACATCATCAGCAAAGGCAAAGATGCTGATAGGGAGTGTACGGAGAGTGAGCTGTCTAAAAACATTATTCTGTCCCCAGGCAGCTGGAAGCACACACACACACAGCAGGGCTGGGATTAGAACATAGAACTGCCTACCTTATCACACTACAGCATTACGCAGTTACAGAACGTGCTATCGAGATTACCGGATCACAACACTCCCAGAGGCATACTTCTAGGTGGATGACATCATCAGTAAAGGCAAAGTCACCGATAGGGAGTGTACGGAGAGTGATCTGTCTAAAAACATTATTCGGTCCCCAGGCAGCTGGAAACATACACACGGCAAGGCTGGGATTCGAATATAGAACAGACTACCTTATCACACTGTTACAGAATGCACTGCTGTGATTACTGGATCACAACACTCCCAGAGGCATACTTCTAGGTGGGTGACATCATCAGCAAAGGCGAAGACGCCAATAGGGAGTGAGCTGTCTAAAAACATTATTCTGCTCCCAGGCAGCTGGAAACACACACATGGCAGGGCTGGGATTAGAACATAGAACTGACTACCTTATCACATTACAGCATTACACAGTTACAAAACGCGCTACCAAGATTACTGGATCACAACATTCCCAGAGGCATACTTCTAGGTGGGTGACATCATCAGTAAAGGCAAAGACACCGATAGGGAGTGTACAGAGAGTGAGCTGTCTAAAAACATTATTCTGTCCCCAGGCAGCTGGAAACACACACGGCAGGGCTGGGATTCGAACATAGAACTGACTACCTTATCACACTACAGCATTATGCAGTTACAGAACGCACAACCGAGATTACTGGATCACAACACTCCCAGAGGCATACTTCTAGGTGGGTGACATCATCAGCAAAGGCAAAGACACCGATAGGGATTGTATGGATTGTGATCAGTCTAAAAGCATATTAGTGTCCCAAGGCAGATGGAGATGAACACTCGACAGTGGTGTGAGCAGGACAACTGGCTATCTACAGAGCACTAGTACAACACTACATAGATACGAGATGCGCCACAGACAGTACACCTTTCAAGACAGTCAATATGACCTTCTAGGAATGCAGACATCGACATAGATGCTGGCAGTTACGGTGTACATACCTTTGAACCAGTGTGTTAAATTTAGGAATCCATCCTGAAGTGGGGTATGGCCATCTGATGCTTGGATGACCATTATCGCTATACAGGATAACAATGGTCATGCCCATACACAGGGGCACACAACCAACACAAGGTGTCACTGGGCATGCTCACACAGTAGCACACGTCAGTCTGGAATGCACTATGTGTCCATCTACAAAATGGCATACTGGGCATGCTCACACAGCAGAGAAGGGCTGTCTTGTATGCACACAGATTCTAAACAGGGAAGGGCACAGTGTGTCAATAGTCATCATTGTTAGCATGAACACTGTATGACATATGTCTGACACTGGTCTTCTACACAATGTCTGCTGCTGTCCATCACCTTAGCTGTACCAATCTAAACCTGGCAAGCTAATACCACCTGTGGTGTTGTCCTGGCAGGAGTGGGTACTTTGCACATGTAGTACCATACATAGACGAATAACCTGAGACCAGGTAAACACCCTGACACCTACAGAACAACTGCATTGTATGTGTATGCTAAATAGTGCTAGATGTGTAGTGTTTGTAATCATAGATGCCAATCTATATCCAACAATGGGGAATACTGACATCTGTGCAGTGAGGAACACCTGGCATAAGGCTCAGTTGTGCACAATAGCACTACCACTGTATACCTCAGATACAGACATGTGGGCCATAAGACCGTTACGGACCGCTCCAGGTGTTAGTGTCCCCACGTATATGAAGGCCACTCACATGTACTGACCAGTACACTCTCAAAAGCCATCACAGATGTGTCAGGTGCAGATCACAGTGGTAAATGCTGCACTGTAGTATGTAGCCCTCACACATCACCGTGTCCTTGGACCAGCAACACACATCCATACATTAGTACAACACCATGTTACTCATGACCAGTGGACTGTACCTAGCTGTACAGCAACTGTGCAGACTACCCATGCACTGACAGGGTTCCATCATGTGTTATGCAATGCACTGATACCACTATTCATAACCAGGTCGTCTGTACACATAACAGGGGCCCTGGGTCTTATACAGCTGTAATAGATAACTGTTGCCATACACCAGGCAACACACACATGTTTAGATGTGACATACATGTAACCGCCATGGATATGTACATGCCCCCCACACACACACACACACACACACACACACACACACACACACACACACACAACACATATGTACATAGCATAGCTAATGCTGTCCTTCATGCAGAAACATGGCTACAGCGATTACATGCATGCACATGGAAGGTAGGTCCATGGCTGTTCAATGCTAACAGTACATAAGGTAGCAATGTTGACTGAGTTAACATTCCCTCTGTACTGGTTACCTATGACAGCTATCATAGCATACAATAGTCCATGTGTCATGTATGTCACACATGTTCACCAATTGCAATGCATACAAACATGGCTACATGACAGGAATGTAGGACCTATACACATGTACATGTAGTAGTGTGCATTCAGCTACCATGCATGAGCAGTAGCTGATGTTTGCAGTTTATCTGTGTTCAACTACAATGTGCAGTTGCAATGCAGTCCCGTCACTGACACCTGTATATGGTGAAATACTGACAATACGGTAAAATGTACATCAGGTATGGATGGATGTGTGTAAAGTGGTGGGCCACTTTTGCAGATGGATGTTTGCTGTAGACAGCTCACAGGTGTGTCACAAGCCATCCTACCATAACATGTGCAAACAGTAAGCTATGTTTCCCGTAATTGAAGGTGAAGATATACAACCTACACAGCGGTCATGGTGTCACTGACTGTAAAGCAGTTGACACCTGTAACACTTAAGTCCTTCCGTGTGCATATAGCAGCACACTTGCCGAAGGTAGCGTCGGTACACATTGTAATGTGGGCATTACTGCTGCATGTCTGTCAGACGTATCAGAAGATAGCAGGTGTTTGTTTCATAGTGCTGCCATGTGTGTTTGCCTGTGTGACCATATATGCCACGTATGGTGGGGAATACATCCCAATTGTTACCCACCCCTGTACACTGTTGTAGAGATCTGTGCATACTGCAGTGTAGACAGCAAGACATAGGCAGGGGTGGTGTGTGTATCACACACATTAGCTATCTGTATGTGCATGACATGTGGACTCCAGTGTGTGTATGTGTATGTATGTATGGCTGTCTGGTGCATGGAGTGAGGATGTATGCTACCGTTGAGAACAGATAGGGCCCCTAAGCCCTTAAGGTGATGCAATCTACTAACCTGTTGATGCCGTCAGTCTTACGCATTACTGACTACCTGCACATGTTCATTTTCTGTGTCGTGTCATGTGGGTGCACAGTACTGTAATGGTGATTAGCACATAGGCCGGGGTCCTCACCTCAACACTATCAAGTGTGTGTTACAGTATCATTGACCCCGTGAGCGTGGGTGTATTACTGTGTGTGTCTGTGTATGTCTGTGTGTGTTCACATCCTGTAGTGTGACAGTGTTTTACTGCTACACAGTGAGTCCTCATGCTATCAACTGGCCCCTACCCTTGACATCAGCTAGACCGCTGTGTAAACCCTCCACACCATGTAGTTGTACTTGTGAAGTCTCCTGGTCTGGATGTCCCGTCTCTAGCCACCGTAGCCTAGTACACAGCTCACATGCTCCTGGATCAGTAGGTGTGTGGGGATCTATGGAATGTCAGCCTTACTAACAATGAGGTAGAGGCTACGTATGGCATGCTGGTATTGCCATCCATGCCTGTGAGTACTCCACATTTACACATGTGAAACTGGAAACACTGGTACTTAATGGCACATGCAATTAGACCTTAAGGAGGGAAGCAGGGCATCCTTAACAACATGTTGTTACTGTTGTTACCAAGACACATACTGTGAACATAAAACAATGCATTCTAACTGCAAACACAGTCACGTAATGGCACATGCAATTAGACCTTCAGGAGGGATGCAAAGCATCATTACCAACATGCTGTGACTGTTGTTACCAAGACACATACTGTGAACATAAAACAATGCAGTATAATCCTGTACTACATGGTATGTCTGCTGAGTGCCAACAGTATACAACAATTGTAATATACAACTATCTCACTATTCTGTTCACCTGTGCATCAGACCATATAAGCATGTCCCTGCACCGATGGTGTGGATGACAGGGATGTGGCTCAGGCATCATCATATGCACAGGGTGATAATGTTTGCCAGGGGCCTAGGCTGCACCAGTGGATGACATCATGTGTGTGGGTTAGGGCCTGTGATCTACTTGGACATGTGTGGTTATTATGCATGAGGGTGTTGGTGCCCTACAGATGTTTCTGGTGTGTGTGTGTATGTGTGCACACAGTTCTGCCATGTATCTGGCCTACACAGGGGTATTATTGACAGCTCCAGATTGTACAGACCAGGATGTACAGCTCACTGTGTCCGTCCATGGCCACGTGACCTGTGCCTGCCAGGGGTTGCACGGGCACTACCAGACAGAGGTACAAAATGGGTACTGTCCGACGACACATGTCCACTGGAACCATGTCCCCACTGGGACCATCCAGGGCCACATCTATGTGGCCTGCTGTGTCCTGGTGTGGACAGCGCAGCACCAGCTGCACTGCTGCTGCTACCAGCACTATGGGAGAGGGCATGTGAGGTAGTTCACGTAGACCTGCACCAGGTGGTGTAGCTGGCCTACGTCCACGTGGCCTATGCCTCACTCCTACCAGATGTTCCAGCACAGACAGCTCACGTGTACGGATTGCCATGCCATGGTCAAGGATTCCAACCATGTCACCCAATCACCTGTCCAAAACATCAGCAATCTGCTGTTGAGCATTTGGCAATGCCTGGATGTTTTCTTTTAAAGAACAGATAGCAGCCCTCTGAAGCCTCTGTCCTTCTCTGTTCTGCCATTAAGCATGTGTCTGTGCCGCCATTACAGTCTGAAACATGTGTCTGGTGACACCAGCTGATGCACTCTGTCGTGCAGGTGCATGTTGGCCAGGGGTCCTCCTACGAGCAGCACTGGCCATATGCCTGTGTGGCACATCTGCGGTCAGTTCACTGACACCATGGTGTGACAACACACCTTCCATAGCCACCACATGTTCCTGTTCCAAGCTAACACACAATAACTATCCTTCCTCTATGGCCACTGATGATGGGGTATGTGTTGGCATGAGAACTGTGTGCGGGGAAGAGGGGGATATAGGTGGGATGGCAATCAAAGACACAGATTCAGCCCCTGACAACCCTGCCTGTACCTCAAGCATATGTTCATTACTGCTAGAGTCTGTGGGATCACTAACATCAGATGGACCGCAGAAGGGCAATGCACCTACATCACTTGTGAAGGCAAACAAAGACTCTACATTACAATAGAGACACACACACACAGACACACACACACACACAGACACACACAGACAACCATGCATGTGATATGACAGAAGGCATGCAGCATGCATGTGATAGAGCAGATGGCATGCAGCACAGACATTAACAGTGTTAGTTAGATTACATCCCTGGGTTGCGCACAACAGCAAGCATGTGTCATAGCAGAAGCCATGCATTTCACACAATCATGGTAGTAAGCATGCATCCCTGTGATACACCATGTGGACCAGCACAAGTTAACAGTACACATGGCTGATGTGAGGCATATGTTCTTGACATTAACATGTAGTATGACATGTAATCTGCTGATGTGTGCAGTGACATGCATACATGTTTGACACAATGGTGCCCTGACACATGTACAGCGGTGTAATGGTGTCACATTACAGTGTTGTCTGTATGCCCTACAGATAGAATGCACTTTTAGCAGATGTGTATGACCATTGAGGGTGGTATGAGGTGTCTATATTGCTATACAGTGTGAAGTACAGACACAGTGCCATTGCATGGAATCATGAGGCGTCTCTATTGCTATACAGTGTGGAATACACATACAGTGCATAGCCATGACTGCGTGCATACACAGTACATACATACTGTGGATTGTGACCCACATTGCTGAGGTGTATACACACTAAACCATGCTGTGTCATGTGTGACAGGTCACCGGACGGCATACCAATAACACCCCTGCACGACTGCTAACATGTCTTAGCTGCCTGTCAACCGTGTCCACACATGGAAGACTTCTCAATACACCATGTTCCACATGACAGTTATGTACCACACACACAAGGTGCATGGCTGACAGTGATGTCCAACAGCAGCAAGGGAAATGTAGGGTATCTCTGGCCTGATGTGGTGTCTGTGTATGTATGTGGAAGCTGTACAGGTGACTACTTTCATGCTGTGACACAGTCATGATGTGCAACACATTGTATGTGATCAAATTAAGTGACACCTCCACAAGCTGTGCACAGGCTGTTAGGATGTCCAGTGTTCCACATCTACTATATAACCATTCAACAAAGGCTATAGTTGGACCATGTGTAGACAATGTGCAACAGGGTGTACACACATACACATCACATCTACTGTGTGTTACTACATGTCTCTGGCCATCCTCCATGGCCATGTGTGAACATGTGTTGGCCAAATGTGTGTGATGGCCATCTATGTCACATGTCTGTGTTGTCCCATATGACATACACCCATAGATGTCAGATACTCCAGTGTCCACAGGGTTATACAGACAAAGAGTTGTATGTTTGGTATGTGGGGTATGTTTTATGGGATAGTGTGACAATGTTGCAGTTGGACCACTACATGTCTGGGACATGTCAGCTGGCACATCACAATGTCTGCACTCATTGCAGGGGCACATTCCACAATGGTGGATCATGTGGGCTGCCCATATCCCAGCTCACTGTGTAGTACTGTTTGCGTACCCCACATGTGTTGTTCTGATGTATAGTACATATTCCTACATTGAACAACACCTTTATTGTTGTATGGACAGCTGTCCACACATCTAGAAATGACAGCTACTGTGGGGTCATGTTGTTGTTTCATTTGGTTTTTATATATTGCACATGGGTAGCCAGTGTGATTGATGAAAGCTGCGACCTGTATATCATGACTGGACCATACATTATGTGTACATGTGTTAACTGGCCACATGGTGAATAGATATGTGCATTCACATGCCTGAAACTGATAACTATCTCACCTGCAACAGACTGCTGTCTCTGCGGCATGCCAGAGGTACCTGTATAGGGGTGACACAGCAGTTAGATCATTATCCATGACTGTATGACAGCTACAGGGTGCACTTAGCATGTTAACACATTCGCCAGTACAATAGCACATACTATGGAGTATGCACATGTGTGCATGCACAGGATAGCATACTATAGTATGCGGCATGTGTGTAAACATACCTTGCATATGATGTTACATTACATAGTGTACAGTGACACATGCGACTAAATGGGATATAATATTTATATGTGCAGTAGTGACTTACCAGGCAACTCCAGGCTCTGTGGTTGGGAGACACCCACCTCCACGATGGCAGCCAGAGTTTGTGGATGCTGTTCTGATGGGGTCCCCAGGCTGGCCAGTAGCTCCTCAGTAGGTGTGAGTGGGAGCTGGGTTGGTGGCCCACCACCTGTTCTACCTTGTTCCATGGCGATTGCATTGGCACGCTGTTTTGCATGTCAGATCAGGTCCATGCAGTGTCTGTGCCCCTGCTTGTAGGTGCGGTTATGGCCACCCACATCATTGAACCTCCTGCAAAGTTCCTGCCACAGGTCATCACGCTGCTGGGCATGCTGTGGCACATGGCTGAACAGTACCTCATAGTTATCATGGAGGTATGGTATGAGGGCATCATCCTTCAAGAGGCTATATGCCGGCAGTCGTGATTGAGGAATTATCTGTAAGACATAATGATGGAGACAGGTCACAGCATCTCAAAGATGTACAGAGATACTGATGCACATTCATGTGTATTACATTTAGTACTTATGAACAGTTGTCTTTGCAAATCATCATGACACTCACATGACTGACATGTTTGTTTCACACACATGTAACACCCGATGGGGATTGGATATTATCACCATATACGTGTGTCACCTCATTACATTGCTCATACTCCATGTGAATGCTGTCATGATGTGGGCATGTCTGTTTGCCTGTACTGGTGTTCTTACCTATCAACACATGCCTGGATGTGTGCACATTAATGCTGTTGACCTTGATGCTGTGTATATGTCACATATCATCACATACACTGCCTTCATGGACATGAGCAGTGACAATGCAGACATGTGCACGAAAACCTTTACAAGCATGTGTTTTGCCATATACATCTACACGGCACTGTACAACAGTTCAACATCCTGCCACGTATCGCCGGTGTTGCACATGTGATACACATGGGACAATGGCTAGCCGGATGGTATTCGCAGGGATGGTTATCAACTATAGCATGTACGGCCAAGATCATGTAGTAGTCTGTATGCCCTGGGCCATGTATAGGCATGGGATGTCAGGTTTTCTAGCTGTATCCGACAGCCATGTTCCCACCGACAGGTGAATCAGTGCCACATTACTGATCCAGACAGTCACTGATACATCTACCATGCGGTCATTGCACCATGTATGACAGAGATGACATGTGCAGCTTTGCTGGACAGGTTTGCATGGTATGGCAGGAGTATGTCACATGTATGGCCCAGGGATCTGTCCAGCATGTGGTGACCCTTGTACTAGGACAGTGGCTGTCCATGACATATGTCTTTCAGATCAGGATATGTACGTGTAGCATGTCTAACATCACAGTGTTGCACATGTCTTTATGCAGGGTAGGCAGCATGCTGCATAGTGGAGATGAGGATTGAGAAGGCTGGTGACACCCATCCAAGCATGGCCAATACCCCTTAAAGGTGATATGTGATCCGATATTGGTCACGTGAGTGCTGAGTATGGCTGTCCAGTGATCTCCATACTCATGGATGGCACCCTGTCATGACATGGGTTGCCTTTTATGACTACGTAATAGGCCTGGTGATGTCACTAGCTCAGGGAGGTAAACTGCACAGCACTATCCCTTACACATAGTGTCCATAATGTTGACCGCTGCCGAGGTGGTAGTTAATGGGTACAGGGTTATTAACATAGCGGTGACAATGCAATAAGCAGCTGTCAGATTGTGCACATATGTCACGCACCTCACCCACAAAGCCCATGCTGTATGTTGTCCACAACAATGTGTCAGCTATTGCTCCTAGGTCATGGCCATTCACATTCTCACATATGCAGATGCCACCCATTTGTCTGTGTGGTATGGGCTACAATGACAGGGGAGTATAAAACATTAACCCTGTTTTACTGTAGCTGCCACTGGTGTGCTATGCACATGTCACTCAGACACCTTTTGTAGTGTTGCTTCTGTGAACAGGCCACTGGTAGAACACTCCTGTGACATACGATGGTACATGTAGTATACTGAGTGTAGGTGGAACACAGTATGGGTGATGATGTCCTCTGACCTGTCACAGGTATGCTATGCAGTGTGTATTCATCGGTGCTGTCATCTACATCTGTACTGCTAGCAACATCTACTTTGATTAAGGTTCATAGGCTTTCAGACCATACTCAGCAGGGTAATAGTGCTGTGCCTCCCATTATGAGTGGCGTCTCCACTTTGTAGGTTGTGATAACTGTTAGTGTGATCCATTCCGTATCTTCACAGACTGCCATGAACCTATGTTTTACATGGCAGTGTATGTGTAGAGCCAACTGTTTTGCAATATGTGTATTATACGACCAGGGATTTGGACAGGTCACATGCAGCTGGAGTGTACCTTGTACCATCATAGTTATGGTTACAGGGGCTCTGTCGTGCTCATGGATATGTGATTGTGTACCTATTAGGGGGGCAGTGAGTTTAAATTATCCAACACCCTATCTGTATTGCTTATTCATGCTCAGCACTTGTTCAGAACATGTACACACTTCATGAGCTACTAATTACTTTATCACTCAATCCTACTCATTTCCTACAGGTAAACACTATTTGTCCTTACATTTCCAGCATGCTTACAGTACAACAGCTGTTGTACACACTTACCTCACATATCTTGTGAGTAATGGTTGACTAGACAGGCATGTCCAAATGTCAATTACCAGTGTTATTGCCTGTCTATATGATGAATGTGGGCAACATGTGGCAATATAGCAATCGGCTCATGTACACAGTCAATGCTCACCTCCTAACATACGACACTACAGCCTGTGGGAGATGCACATATGTAGCCATGCTGGAGGTAATGCTCTCTCCAACCCAGACTTACCCTGACAATCATGTGGGGATGTTAAACATTTGCAGCACACCCCACTCATCACAAAGCCTCAGTAGATCTCCACCACCACAGGTCACACATAGTAAAAGTACAACATTTGTGGAGCCTCTCCATACTACTCTATGTAGGCAACAGAGGCAGCCCCCATCACCAAACACAACACCAATTACTTATAGCCCACAGACTCATGTGTGCCCGTCAACTACAGCCAATAGGGTGTTATAACATACCCAACACACTAGTCATAGGTGACTCTGTAGGCGGTCACATTGATGTCCCACTCAGCAGGCCACACAAGGCGATAGTCACTGTCATCTGGCTGTCGGGTAACAGGATCCACAACATGATCTATGCACTCAGGTCACTCCTCAACAGGTACAATATGACTGTCATTCTCCATGTTAGTGTGAATGCCCTGAGATGTAACTTCCTGGACTACATGTACAGGGACATGCAATAGTTCTCCGATCTTGTAGCCCAGGCAGGTATCGCCCTAGCCCTAAGAAGCATTCTGCATTAGTCCAGACTGATAACACAGTAGAACAACAGAATTATTCACGTCAACAGTTGCCTACGCTTCTGGTGTCATTCCAAGGGTATCCAGTATCTGTCTGCTTTGACTGACATGGTCGACAAACCACAATGCTTTGCCACAGATGGCCTGCACCTGTCAGCCCTGGGATTATGGGTAACATCTCAGGCTCTTGCTGCTCCTATACTGCCTGTTTTATACACATTTCAGACACATATTCACCACCAGAACAGGTACAGGCAAGCAAAACCTGAGGGTATTGTTACTCAGTGCTTGACATCTTCATCTCAAATGCACTCATCCGAGGCACTCCTTATAATGGACCACTTCAATGTCTCTGCAGTGACTGTGACCTGCTTCTAGACTCCGGAGAGCACCCCTGCACTGACAGGCTATTACACAGATCACACCTTTCATTCATGTAACCAGGACCGGAACACCCACGGTGGAGTGTGTCCATATTTCACAGGGATGTACACACCTCCATGCTGGTTGCTTAGCACGATGCATCAGAGGCAATCCAAGTGCAACTAACTGTGGCCAGAACTGCTATACAAATTGTAGCTTGCTATGGATTCCACACCATACCCCATGGTTAACGGCCCTCATTTCTTGGTGTACTGGAAAGTAGGGTTCAAACAGGAACTACTGATGTGACACTGACACTACCCCACATCTAACTGTGATACCTACTCATGTACCAACACATTAGGCCAACACTTTCGTGGGTTAATAAACTCCATTCAGCTGGATCAGCCTATACACACCACCACCAAGGCCAACAATATCGTAGACCTGGACATTACCAACATGTGTGACTGGTGTTACAGACCTGGGGTATCCCCTCGTTGGTCAGTTCCGAATGTATGCTAATCACCCTTGTTATCCACGTCCCGGCAACACACCCTTCATGGAAAACACAGTGCAATATTTCTACAAAGCCAACTTCACGCTTTGTATGTCAGAAGTAGTAAACGCCATGACACCCATGCAGATGGACAATATAGTTACAAATGCAGAAACATTCCCAACTGCACTTCATTAGCAGTTACACGACTGCATGGATCATGCTATCCCAAACAGAGCCATGACAGTACCCACCAAATAACGGACGGCCCTCTGGGGGTCCATTTCCATGGACATACTGCACGACAGAAGGAGACAGTTGCAAAGTAGGGTACACTCCCATGGGTGGGGTAGCTCCCTAGTCAGCCTCAGTAGGATTCTGTGTTCCCTTCTTACATACTCCAACACTAGCTACGTAAACATTACTGCGACACATTCAAAGGACTACCACTAAGCGTTATGGAGGTATGTCACTACTCTCTATGGCAATACCCACATCTGCTCTGACATACAACGGTTAGGCAGAAACGTTACAGAACCGACTGATATTGGCAACAACCTGGCAGCTAACTTTACACCCCTCTCACACCCTAAAGGGCTCACATCTATACAGGATCAGTGCAGAGTCCCTGCGGTCACAACTACACCGTTCAGACCTGCTCTCTCTAAAGCCTGGAACACACACTCCATGTGACCATCCAACATCCCAGGCTGCGATTTACACAAACCTCAGAATGACATGGCTCCCCACTTGGGCACCAGATTCACTAATAGCCTTGTATCAGGCATTGTGGACCCTGAATGGCACACAGCAACAGTTATCACACTCCACAGAGGTGGCGCCACAATGGACCAGAGGAACTATTGCCCTATACGCCTGACTAGACTGTTCTGCAAGGCTATTGAGAACATCATCATGGAAGTCATTCACAGAGACATTGTTGGCCTCCAAACCTTTGATACCACCCAGGTTGGATTTGTTAGGGCCACACCATGGCTCCTACACCTGGTGGAGTCCTGTGAGACAGTTACCAAGGTAGTAATGATGGTAAGGGGGTCCACACAGCCTACCTTGTCCTCTCATTGGCTTTCAACACCGTTCACCATTCTGGTATTGTCAATATACACATCCACCTGCACAGCAACCCATATGTCTTGAGATGTTATGCAAAGTGGCTCACAGACAGGACACACACAGTGAGGGTAGCATACCGCAGTTCCTACTGTACATCAGTTACAATTGGCATACCTCAGTCCTCAGTCATAGGGACCCTCATGTTCGTTATATGCTTCCCTGAGGTACAGTCTAGCACAGAAAGACTTTCCCTGAATAGGTTTCCAGATGACTGCAAACTAGCGGCCATGACTGATTCACCAGCTAATATACACACCCTGCATACGGATATCACTGTGATGGATACCTGGTGTCGGTAACATGGCCTCAAGCAGCATGGCAGATGGTGCATAGACATCCCCTTTGGATTACAACAATCACCCTGTGACTATCACATAGGTGGTAGTCCCCTACATACATAAGACATTATAAGGAATCTTAGTACACACGTAGATAGCACCCACTCCTTTGATAACCTTATTGCCAAGGGGGCATGGATATCCTTGTACATGGCCACCCTAATCTGTAATGGTTTGTAGCCGGAACAAAGGCTGCCATTGTACCTCTATACTCCTGACTTATGAAACACATTCAGGGGTACAACACCCCCTTTGGGGTGTACCTTACAGGACAGCAATGGCTTTAAATACCACAACATTAATGCACCAACAGTATTACTCACCTCCAAAGGATGACGTATGCAGCACAACTACTGAAACGCCAAATGTAGTCATTTGCATACTGCATACTCAGAGGTGACCTCTGCTGAACATACAAGGCCCATGTCCACACCAATATTGATGGATATGCTCCACATAAGCAACATGAGCAAACGCCACTGAGAGCGACATGCTCTGGGATATGTACCCAAATGCAACAATGAGTAGCACGTGCTGGAGGGATACATTCCTGAAACGGACACTCACCATGCTTTGGAACATGATTCCTATGTACATCCATCAGGTACCCTCACTAGCACTCTTCATGAGATACCTCAATGGGTGGATGGGGAACAGACATGTATGCCATGGATTACTGCAGTGGCTGTACTGTACATAGGTGCAGGAAACAAATGGCTGTGCTGTTCACAGGCACAGGACACTAACTTAGGGAGGTGCCGCCAGTGACAACACTGTATTAGGGCTTACAAATGGACTTGGCCAGACAGCATAGTACCTAACTATGAACCTATGAAGCTATTACATGTCCTTTGTGCATGGATAATTGAGTAGCTCTTCCATTTCAATTAGCTATCATGCTGTTACACTGTCTGGTGGCTACAAGACATATGTATCCTGTTATTTTGTATTGTACAGTCCAATACACATACCTTATGTTTGCATAATATACCAGTCATGCTATGTAAAAGATTTGACTTATCTACCTACAATACTGTACTTTTCACATATTTGAAACCATATCCCATAATGCAAAGCATAATTGCACAGCAGGACCACTTTAGGCATGTTATTCTCATTATACGCCCATACATATGCCTACTGTTACAGTATATCAACATAAACTATCCCCTGTTATGGCACGTACTTGTTGGACAAACCCTACCACCAACAGCGGCTGGAGTGGAATTATTATGTTTAAAGCCCTTATGTAGCATCCCTTGTGGTGTCTGAGGTGTTTACCTTGTGGCCCACAGCAGTACACACAATTTCTACAAGTGTTACTATGCTCAACAAGACATCACTACATAATACCTTTTCCCACTGTCTGCATTGCGTACACTTTAATTAATACAGAACAGGCACTACATACACTAACATACTGAGTGTTCTACATATCTTCTTAGTGGTCCGAGTATACGATAATATCTGTGTTACTTCTTTCCTCTTTAAACGATTCAATGGTATGAGCATACGGCTTGAATGTATGGCAAGCCATCGTTTTATACGTGGATACCTGTAACATGTGGTATCCTGCCACCAGTTTGTGTTCCAGTGTAAATTATTACATGTACATCAGCTGTGCAGCTACTTCATTGGCCAATTACATGGCAACAGTGATGTATAACTGAATACTCCACTTGGGCGTTGTCCTTTTGCCCTACCTTCGAGGAAGACGGTCTGGATGTATTGTATTGTGATGAATTGCAACAGCCATATGGAGAGACACAGATACTTTGAATTCATGTCCCCCATGGATTGTGTGTGACAGCTAGAGTAAATAGTTCTACATGTGAGTTTAGCTGTTATCTCAACTGTCTGATACGAGACTATTGCAAACAAAACCTGTAACATCGGTGTCTGTTCCATTGTACAGCAGCAACGATTTCACATGGCGCCATTACAAGTGTGTCTCTCACAAGATATGTTAACACTTCTGCAGATGTCATTGAGTGAGTGGATGTTTGTGATGGTATTACAGTCTGTATTGCAATTGTTTCGGGTGTGGGGGAGATGTAGGTGGGTGTTTGTGGGGACTGCATTTATACATATTCCATATGTGTGTGGGGGCCCCTTCCCTAATTGAAGACCTGTCATTTAGTAGACTACTACTATGGTTATTGCAGGCTTATTCATTAAACCATTGTTAATTGGTTCCTATATAGCATGCAGGTGATGTTGATCCTTCAGTCCCTCTGAAATACATTGATATGTACTGAACTGTTGCTACATGAAAGCTGTCTCGTGTATTTCTGTCACAAATATTAGCACTCATTGCAGTTGTGTTGGTGACTCCAACTCTTTGGCTTGGGTTGCCACCTTTTCAATTGGCCATATTGGGACATTTGCAGGGCACACATCAGGGTTTAGAGGCCGACACAAACCCACTGTCAGTACAAAGGATAGAACTTACTTTTGCCCTAAATTAAACCTTATTCTTGTAGCACTTTAGCTGCTTATTATGTTTCTTGTACAATTTACATATCTGAGAGACAGACATAACTATTTCATGCAACTATTACTTAATATATGGGACATCATTATGTCCTACAATCTCGGTACATTTGCCCTTTTTAATATTTGTTGTCAGGACACAACTGGCCAAAGAGGGACTGTCCCTCTCAAAGTGGGACAGGTGGTAACCGTATGCCTAAGGCCGGCTATGACCATAACTACTGTAATAATCTACCTCCGAGTTAGCATGAACAGAACCACAATGCAAACACACACACACACACACACACACACACACACACACACACACACATTACAGTCCCACGGAAACACACACTACACTCTCAACACGCACTTACACACACTACAGCAATCAGAACCACACTTCAACACAGTACCTACCTGGACCGCAGCACCAGCAGCAATAACTAAATGTCCCTTAACATCGTGATAATATTACTTGCGGTTATACTGTTCCGGTACTGTGGTGTTTCGGTCTTTAAGCCTCGTGATTACGCGTGTCGGTATGTAAAACATTCGGTAGTTGGCAGTATCCTATTCATTTGTACCTCCATGGTTGTGTACATGTCGTTAACCTGTCTATATATTCACAGATATATGTATTTCCGTATATATCGACATACATTTCTCTATCACCCTTTCTATCCGTATTATATATATATATATATATATATATATATATATATATATATATATATAGACAGGGAGAAGGAGAGAGAGTGTACACACCTTTCGTTGGGTACATGACTGTGTATTCTGTTTGCTGAGCCCTGCCCTTTTGTGTTTTAACCTGTCACAATATACACCTGCCATTGGTACATCTCGGGTAGCTTAGTGGTAGGTGATTGTGTACATGGATGCGTGTTCTACTCCTGCCAGTGGTCGTTTTACCTCTCAGAGCAGGCACTGTTAGTACAAAGGTGAATAATGCTGGTTTCACCTGTTTTGGACATCCTTGACTGTGATCTGTGCAGAATTCAGCAAAGCTTAGACCTGTTTTGTGCATATCCATGTAGTCCTGTTTAAACGATGCTTACCGTCACTTGCTGCCGCATAAACCCGCTAACATGTGCTTACATGTGCTCTAATGACCTACATCCAACATCCATTATTCGTGCCATCGGGATTACATAACAGACCTTGCAGGATGTGGAACTGGGTACATACATGACACAGTCAGTGGCTTTACCACTTGTTCATCTGGTGTTTGTACAGGTGTTAACGGTGTTTTGTATGTGGACTGTACTACTGCTATTCCTCCATACTGCAGTCAAATGTGTAACTCAGTTAGTTTACATATGGATGATACCACTTCATGATATGTCCAAGTGATGTTTAATGGATGTGCTCCAGCATTGGGAATCTATGTCAGAGTGAGACACACACTGTAATGTGCTACACCTTGACACAACCATAACTGGAGAATGCTGGGGTGGTGGATACCTTCCAGGGGTACTCCCCATGCTTTGGCACTACATCCCTAATTACATTATATGGAGGCCCTCATTAACACACCGGGGAATCCATGCAGAGTAGATGGGGAACAGTGGTTACACACGTGGATCCCGCAATTGGCTCTGCTCCACAGAGGGACAGTTGGTTGACCAATGGGGTGGCGATAGCAGACACATTTTGCCTAGGCTGCTGAATGGCCTCTGACAAATGGGCATGTACCTACCGATGTACCTAGGAACCAATACATACAGTATCAACATATGCTGTTAGCTTTGTTTACTGTTCAGGTGTTGACTTTCCTTGTTCCAATAGCTGTTGTGTGTGCAATAGTTGAGGGCTGCCTATGTAGGATTCACACAGTAGGCCACCTATATGTTACAATTTGCAGGTGGTCATGTGTGTATGCCATCCGTTTTACTGTGTGTGCAGGTGGAGAAGTGTGTCAGTCCATAGGGGCCTACACTGTCAGTGTATGTGCTATACGTTCCCTCTTTGCCAAGGCGTGGGCAGATTGGACATGCCTCCGTCTGCCTACTGGGGCTGGCACAGGTTGTTCATGGTCTGAATTCCTCTGTGCCTGTGATGGCCTTGGCAATTGTGGTGGGCTGTGAGGGCCTTCACCATTATGTCCCTGCTGCAGCTGTTTCCGCAGGATCATATTATGTAGCATGGCACATACTATGAAGATGTGGGCACACGTGCCTGGAGAGTACTGCAAGGCTCCACCAGATATGTCCAAGCAACGGAACCGTGATTTCAGCATCCCAAACACACACTCTATGATGATTCTGGTTTGTGCGTGTGTCTCATTATGACGTTCTTGCATGGATGTGTGTGCATTTCTGATGGGAGTCATCATCCACGGCCCAGTGCATAGCCAGCATCCCCCACAAGGTGTCCATATGGGATGTCCCCCCTGACAAATACCTGATACAGCTGAGAGGCATGCCAGATGTGGGAGTCATGGTAGTTTCCAGGGCTGCCACCACACACATCTGTGATAATGCCGTGGGCATTGCACACGACCTGGCAGTTGATGGAGTGGTATCCCTTGCGGTTTATGTAGCGCCTACCATGGTCTCTGGGTGGTGACTTGATATGTATGTGCGTGCAGTCTATTGCACCCAGTACCTCCGGGTAGTGTGCCACATGGTGGAAGAGACGCATATTGCTGGACAACTCCTCCTGAGTTCGGGGGAAGTATATATGCTCACTGGCGTGTGGTAACAT
Organism: Protopterus annectens; assembly: GCF_019279795.1. NCBI lineage: Eukaryota > Metazoa > Chordata > Ceratodontiformes > Protopteridae > Protopterus > Protopterus annectens. Next base: position 1,619,675,820 of record NC_056737.1, read on the forward strand.
GGCATCCAGGAACTGGTGGAGTACCCCGGATGCTGATGCCTGTGAGATCCCCATGATATCTCCAGTTGCCCTTTGAAAGGTACCTGTGGCTAGTATTCTCAGGCTTACACATACCTTTGTGTCCACTGGGATGGGTTCCCCTCTGTTGTGTCTGGCTCTCAGGCATGGCCGGCACAGCTCAACTGTTTGCTGTATGATGTCCATGTCCACCCTGTAATGCTCTGCTATCTCCAGATCATGTATCCCCTGGTAGGTTACCCTTGGTCTGAACACTCTTCTCCTCCTCCGGGGCCTGAGGTGGTTGTCAGCATCGTCCTCCACAACACCTTCAGTCTCCAAGACATGCTGATGAATCACAGCTATGGCAGCTACCAACAAGTACATTGTTAAAGTTCCCCATCTGTTTACACCGATGGTGCAGTGTTTGGGAATACACAAGTGTGTGTGAGGTTTCTTCACACTTTATACTATTGTGCTTTGAACACTGATGATGTCATAGGGTGTTTATGTACATTCGGAGCTGCAGGGTATCTTGTGTTTTACCACAGACACTGCTATTGTGCCGCCTTTGGTGTTAAATTACATTTAGCTGCCATGGATTGCCTCTTGCCCTTGCCTCCACTTTTCTTAATAATTCCCCTCCCATTGTATGGCATGCATCCAGCAGCCTGCTTTCTTGTTTTGTACTTTCCCGAACCAGAATTGTCTTGCGAAATGTGTTTTATTGCCACTCTACTGCAGGTTTGCTTTGCTTGGTGGTTACAGTTCTCTTTTCTTTGCAATCCGACACCTCCCCTATCCTGATCTGCAGGTTGCTGCTAGCAGCCTTGTTAGCTGGCGTCAATTGCCCACTGTGAGTTAATAGGTGTTAATTGCTCAGTTGTACTCCATTTACCCTACTGTAGCATTTCCTTATTGTCTTCCCCTAAACTTCCTTTTTGGGCTGTGGTGCACGGCACGTGAGTCCGCTTACCGGGTTTCGGGCACGTTTTCATCCACGTACACATGCGCTTTCGGGCACCATGTGTGCTCTCAGCTGAGCAAAGCTATACCTACTTTCACGCCCCTGTCCTGTGGCTTTGCTTAGCAATGGGCAGCCTGTATTTGCATTGCTCCAATGTGCTTACAGCTGCAGTGGCACACCCCACTGCTGATGGCATGTATTCCTCTAGACCACTCCTCGGTGTTGTGGCGCTGCGCCGTATTGTACATCCTTAGGCTGGCTGGATGTTTGCGATTCACTATTACTTGCCTCATTTGCATGGCATTGACTACTATTTCATAGTTACCGTGCCGAACACTGTCATAGGCCCTTAGCAACCCTTACAGCTTGGTTGTGGTGTAGCATGCATACCATTAACTATTATGGTGAAATCATGATTTGTGTTACATTGCTATTTTATGACATTTGTATATATTTTCCTTGTGTTCCCATTTGCGCACACATGCCCTACGGTTGTACTTTGCGTTACTGTGGCCATGACATTAAATGTTATTTTTTTATGTATTGTGCATCTTTTCTCATGCCATTGGCTGTATATTTCCCCGTTGGCATATGTTACCTTTGTAGTACATGAGTCTGGTCCGCTTCCAAGGCTCCGATGTTCTGTTTGTCAGCATGTAAACCGTTTTTTTTTTTTTTTTTTGGTTTACATTTCTGTAGGCTTACACTACACCTACGCCACTTCATGAATCACTATGTACCTTCATTTGCATGCTGCAGTACTGCACATGGGGTGATTTGCTTACCTACGCCGGGAGCTGCGCAGATCTGGCGTACGCTGGTAGTGCACGTGGAATTGGATCGTACCTGAAGCGCTCGGCGGCCATATTTGGCGTTATACCACCTACGCTACGCCTGCACCTAGCGCAAGCTTCATGAATCCCGGGGAAGGTTTATAATTATTAGCACTTTTTGCAAGCTACAAGTACTATCTAGTCCTAGTCTAATTTTAAACATGTTCATAATATTTTCAGTATTTACAACCATGCTGCTAAACTGATCCTGAGGGGGAGAGGGGTAGCAAGCATATCAGTTCTGAGTTATAAATCTGGGGTACAATAATCTTATTGTGTTACGTCCCTATGTATGATGAAGAAAAAAATAATTTCAGATGATCAGTCTCTAATGGTCAAAGTGCATCAAAAATAAACATGAACTATTATCATGTGAACAAAATATTATCAAAGAGTTTCTTCCAAAGGTTTCTGATAGTAGATACATTTCTTAGGATTTACTATGATCAGTCTCTGCGAGGATATATATGTTATGGGCATAATTTGGAAACTCCATGACATCTTAGTGAGATCTAACCAGTTTTTGGTTATGTACAACTTGATAAGTGAACATATGATAGAGTATGCATTTGCATCCTGGTAAGATTTAGGTCTGTAATATGGAGGATTGCTAGTTCCCAACACAGGGTTGATTTGTGATACCCCATCTTTTCTAGGCGTATCTTAAGCAAACCCCATAGATTTTGTGTGTATTTACAATACCACAAAACATGCAGTAGATCAGCTCGTGGATAAGAGCATCATTTACATCCTGGCGTGGCTTTAGTATTAAATTTATTAAGAATCGTGGAAGTGTAATAGACATTATTGTTAACCATAAGCTGTGTACATATTAGTTTTTTAAATGGAGAGAGATTAACAGTGAGGTTGATAGCTTTAAGTTTCTGTTCTTTTGAAAATGCATTATCTCTGTTTTCCCAATAGTTGGAATATAGGAATGAGTCTTCATACATGTAGGAGCTAACAAGTTTATAGATGCTTGAGATTGATTTCTTTTTACTGGCTAAGTTTTCCATAATTTCTGAGAATCTGAGTAGGTCTTTCTCATTTGTAGGTGAGCCTCTAGGTATTGCAGGAAGTATTTCAATAATCTGTCTTAGAATGATGATTCTGTGTGTATTTACAATACCACAAAACCTGCAGTGTGATTCCTCTATGCAGGTCAATCAACATGTTCTGTCATATGATATATAAGATTTCTATCCCTTCTTGCATTAGCAATTTTATCACCCGATGTATTTTTGTTGGCTATGCTTCTGGCATTGTTTATGTAGTACTTTCCATTTGTAAAATATTTATTTTTTTGTATAACTAGTTTTGTGCTATATTATTGTGTTTGTGGAGCTTTTCTCCCCAGGTCTCTACTGAAAATGGACATGTAGCCAGCTAGACTAGCCCGGTCAACAAATGTAAAATAAATAAATAAATAAATGATGTATTTCTTGCTAACCTGCAAAGCTTCTCGTAATTCTAGTGGTGTTTTGTCTCTATGTTTGTAGATGTCCCATACCCTATAGTCCTTTATTTGTGGATAGTCTGAAAGATTCAACATCTTGTTATTTATTTTACTGTTTGGATTCAAATTAATAGGTTGGAGAAGTGCCAAAGCATTATCAAGTTTTAGGGTTCTCATCCATTCCTCAAACTTCTTTACACTGGCCATTAGATTATCGTTCAGTTTGAGGTTCCTAAAATTACCTGGAGTTATGTAAGGTATGGCTTTGGGGTTGACTTTGCTGCAAAGTGCATGCTGGTGCCAGATCATAACCCATAGTGGAGACCAATGTTCACACTGTTTTGAGAAGTTTGTTATTAAAGTAAGCCTGTGTGCATTGGTAATTCTAAAGTAGAGCTGAAAGTCTGGTAAGTTCAGTCCCCCTCTCTCTTTGGGATATCTTAACGTTGCATAACTAATTCGAACTGATTTAGGATACCAGATAAACTTGGCCAGCTCCTTATTCATTTTATGGAAGAAGTGGTTTGGAATTATTGTCATTGTTGCATTAAAGTGATATAATAATTTTGGTAAGAGTAGTGTTGTCGCCTCACAGTAAAATGTTGTCCTGTTCGATTCTCAGCTAAAGCGTCTTCTGTGTGGAAACATGCATGAATGGGTGTACCTTCGTTGAAGGTTGTACGTCAGGGCTGGCAACTCGGTACGTAAAAATCTACTGCCAATCATTAGCGGACCGGAGTTCCGCTGTGGCGACCCCTAACCGGGAAAAGCCAAAAGATACAACATTCATCCTAATGATTGCTGCTTTTGACATCATGGATAATTTTAATACCTTACATCTATCTAGGTCTTTTGTGACATTGTTCCATATTTTGAACACATTATTTTGTATCATTGATAGGTGATTATGTTCGTATGTTATACCAAGGTGTTTAACAGAGTAGACTGTTCTGAATGGGGAGTATGAAAAGTAGCCTTCTGTGTGATTTAAGGGGTGAATGGGAAATATTTGCAGTTTTCTGTGATTAATTTTGCAGTTTGAAACTGCTGAGCATTTCTGTATTGATGATTCAGTTAGGGAGTTCGAAATAAATATTTAGGTCATCTGCAAATAAGAATAATTTTATTTTCAAGGTTAATATTCTTGGAATTGAATGAAAGTTTTTTTGTGAGATATGAAGGAAAAGAGGTTCTATATATAGGCAGAATAAAGGTGGTGAGAGTGGGCATCCCTATCTTGTTCCATTAGTTATTTTGATGGAACCTGAGAGGGCTCTATTAATATAGTGATATGTATGTGAATTTTTATATAAGGTTTTTATGAGATTAGTGAATTCTTCCGGGATATCAAAATAGGATAGAGTTGCAAATAAAAAATTCCAGTCTACCTTATCAAATGCTTTACATGCATCCAAAACTAAAATGTATCTAGCATTTCTTTCTTTCTTGAGCAATTGTATCATAGAGTCAAGTGTTAAGAGTATTATCCCATGTATGTCTGTTCATTATAAATCCAGATTGCTCCGGAGAAATGATGGAAGGCATAACCTTCTTTAGTCTTTCTGCAAGCAGGGAAGCTAGAATTTTAATATCCACATTCATCAGGGCAATCTGTCTATAGTTATGGGGATTAGCTCTGTCTACTCTGTTTTTTGGAATCAATATTGTTTTGGAGCTGCTCAGGTGGAGATTAGTTATCCCATTAGTTCTAATATGATTTAACACCTTTAAAAGTATAGAGGAAAGTTTGAAGTTAAATGTCTTATAAAATTCTTATGTGTATCCATCTGGACCTGGTGCTTTGCCTGTTTTTGAATTATTAATTACCTCAATTATTTCTTATTGCTTAAATGGGGGTGTTAGGGGATTTGCTTGGGTATTTGTGATTTTAGTAAATTCAAGATTTCTTAAGAATTTTTCAACTTCTTTAGCAGTTTGCTGGGTGTTCATACTATAAATTCCTGTATAAATTTCTTTAAATATTCTTAAAATCTGTTCATCTGTTTTGAATATCTTATCTTGGTAGTTTAACAATGTTATTCTAGAGGGTTCTTGTTTGTTATCTGTTATCCTCGTGAGCATTTTAGATGGGACCTGTGCCTCTTCAGAGTAGCTAGCTGTATATTTTAGTTCTTGCATTGAGTAGCTTTGTTGGTGCAAGTCAAACAGTTCTTTTTGTATTTTGTTTACTTGCTTTATCAACTCAATGCAATGGGTTGTCTGCATTTTCCTTTCTAAATCCTTAAGTTCATTAATTAGTTGATTTTCTTTTTCCTTCCCCACTTTTTTGAAGTAAGATGACTTTTGAATCAGGAAACTTTTAATTGTTGCCCATTGTATATCAAGAGGAATGTTAACATTGTTAAGGTTGTAGTCTAATTCTTCCAATATATCAGCAATCTCATTGACCACTTCAGGTTTGAAAAGAATGTTGTTATTTAAAGACCAATTGCACCAGCACTGATTGGATGTCGCCAGTGAGTCTGCCCAATTAATAGTTATTATGATTTTTGAATGATCTGATAGATATCTGGGTTCACTAGCATATTTTAGTTTCCCTCTCACAAATTATTTAGAGATTAAAAAGAAGTCTAGCCAAGACCAAGAGTTATGGCATTTAGAGTAATATGTATCGTAATTGCCTTTCTTTGAGTCTCCTTCAAATGAAATCGAGTCAAGGAGGTGAAAATCTGATATGAGGTCAGCTAGTGCTATTGACAGCTGGAGGTTGTGGGTGCTTACTTTACTTGAGCGATCAACAACAGGGTCTATCACTGTGTTCCACTCTCCCCCTATTATCAAATAGTGGTCTGGGAATTTACATTGTAGATTGTATATTTCAGAGATAAAATCCGGCTGTTTCGGGCATGGCCCATATACATTAAGAAACAGTGTCGGTTTTGGTAGGTCATTATTCGATGCTGTGAAGTAACACCATCTACCATTTATATCCGACTTAAACTTAATTACAGGGTCTTGGAATGTTTTCTTAGCTATGAGAGCAACTCCCTTGGAATTTGAGCTGTTTTCTGATCGAACAATTGTTTTCATCCATTTTTTATTTGTATCTACCTTCCAATCATCTTCTAACATATGGGTTTCTTGAATGAAGGAAATATTTGCTGTCGACTTAAAAATTAGGTGCAAACTTTTTTTTTCCTATCCTGTAATCCCCTCACATTCCACGAGTTTATCTTTCACATTTTAGATACGTTGATGTACTTTAGAAACCTTAGATGCCATTAAGTTTGTTAAGTAGAGCATGTTGTATTGAAATTCCCAGATGTTCCCCCTCTATTGTTTTCAAGATCATAACCTGGATTAGTAGCATCAAACTCTTCCAAAGCTGAACCCGTGCCTACCCACTTATCTCCCCTACTTAGAAGAGTTCTGAAATGAAATACTAAAAGGTAAATCAGTAATGAAATTTGGTCTATTAATACGAGAGTATATCCTTTGAATTTTAACATTACTAAGTGACTGAATTCTTGTACTAAACCTGAACATATATACATACCTAAAACTATCCAAGATAGGTCGATCATGACTTAACACCACAATACCACTCAACTTCCTTTGATCCTTAATGTCAATTGCGGTAGCATATTATTTATTTGTTAGTGCCTAGGGTTTAACTTTTGTAGTCCTTATCTGTATTCTAGCTCTTTCGCATCTATATTCATATGATGGAGTTTAAGGAGAGATATACAATTCTTCTGCAATTCAGGCATTTGATAAGACAGTTTGCAATCTTTGTTTTGTGACAAACAATTCCGGTTTAGAAGGTCAAACCTTGATTTCTCTATATTGATTAATCTGCAGAAGCATTGTGTTAGTGAAAGTGTAAGAAACCATTTAAATCTCTCTATTCTAGAGCTAGAAACCTTGGGAGAGCCATACATTGAAATAAAGCATTTAGCTTCAGCTTATCAAATAGGATATTTTAGCTTCAGCATATTATACAACAACCAGCCTCAGCAGGTCAAGCTGTGTCTAATGACTGTAAAAGAGCATATCTTCTTTGAAAATTAACTGATAGTTGTATCCTCATAAACATAGATCTCACGCAGATTTTTATACTATCCACACTAATCCATTTCACATATTAGCAACAAAAACAAACTACAAGGGGAAAATCAGTTTCTACTCTTACAAGCTTTATACATCAGCTACATCAACATAAAACTCGTGCATTATTCTGAGAACAGATCTCACAAAAAATGATGCTGCCTATTTGCGATATAAAGAAATTAAATTCTGACAAAAGGTTGTCGCAAAGTACGACTGTTTTGTTCAATTGCTAGGTTAGGCATAAGCCCATCATTCATGGGTGTCCATCTTTAGGAGCAATTAAATTACTATTTATATCAAACATGGTTAAACTGAATAAAAACAATTGGATACATGGGAATGTCGGAGACAATTTTATAACAGGTCCATACTTCACCCAAGTTTTTCTAGGACTAGTTTAAATGGCTAAAACAAAGGGAAGGGGGAAAAAAAAACAATCTTAGAATATTTACCAAGTCCAAAGTGATACTAGGTGGTTGGCTTCCTTGGGCTAGCAGTCCCAATGTAGTGTTCTTAATTTATGCTGGATACTTAGTAAAGAAAAAGAAAAATAAGAATCAGAATCTTATTGCTTGGTATGCTCTTTTTCTGCCTCCTTTCATACGCTAGTTAGGTATATGGTGATGGTTCATATGAGTCTGCGGTCATTACTGTATCTTTAAGTGGAAGGAATGTACAGGCAAGATGATTGATGACAGTACATGAGGGTGTTACACTACATGTCTTCCTCTGTCAAACAGCTACTGCTCTTTACATTCCCCCAAGCCCGAAGTCATCATGTTGAGATAATTCAGTTTTTCAGTTTTTCAGGATCTAGTTTATTTTACTTAAGTTGCAAGAATTAAGTAATATGTCAAAAAGTAATCAGACATGGAATGTAGCCAGAAATTGATTTCTAAAGGTTTCTCCTGCCAACATTTGTTTAGACCTCCAGAGCTTTGCCAAAGCTTCTCAAAAAAGGCTAATTTTGCTTCTTTGGGTGAGTCTGCCATATATTTAACATCTTTGTGGTAATAGATGAGTGTGTTAGGATAGCACATCTGGACTTTCACTTTACGCTTGATTAAATCAGCACAGTAAGGTGCAAAGTTCTGCCGTTTTTTTCTTTATCTCCAGGGGAAGGTCTTGTGCCAGCGTAAGTTTAATGCCATTCCATAGTACACATTTTTGATTTTTGGCAGCTAGCAAGATTTTTTGTGTATCCTGAAAGTTGAAGAGTTTGGCATAAATTTGTCTTGGTGAGTCTGAATCCTGCTTTTTACGTAACAGGCAATGGATTCTCTCAATTATTATCTCACTGATTTTTTTCCTCTTTTGGGAGTAAACAGAAAAGATTTATTGAATAATCTCCAGTAAGTGATTGTGCTCATCCTTTTCAGGCAGCCCTCTTATTAGAATATCATTGCGATGGCTCCTAGCTTCTAAGTCCACTAGTTTCTGATGCAGTTCCATTATTGTAGTGATTTTGGCACCAGTTTCCTTTTTCAGCTTGCTTATTTGAAATTTGTTGTCTTGCATTTTGGATTCAGTGATGTCCATTTGTTCTGCTATTTGATTCATCATCTTGCCAAAGCTGAAAAGTTGCTCGGAGAAACTTTGTACTGCTGTTTGTTGTGGAAGCAAGGCTTGTTTAAGGTCTTCTATGTGGTAGCTGCTGTCAGGATTCTGTTTAGCCATTTATTTAGATGTTTCTAATTGTTTAATTGTTTTCTGTGGTTTGAGTCTCCATTATATCTGTTTCCTTTTCTTTTGGCATCTTGAAGATTTTAAGTTACTGGCGCCACTTTTAAGGATGCAGTGATGGAGTCAGGATATATTGCTCTATTCAGGCCTGGAATTCCACGTGGATAACCTGGCGCAAATAAGCAGTCAGTAGATTAGTGTTTTATCTCCAAGGTTTGAAATTCACAGTCCAGTATAATATCCACCGGTCTAAGCACTACTCCTATCAACAAGCTGTTCTCCTTTTTATAGTTGGAATCTTGGCTTTAGTCAGAGTAAGTTAACTTTTGTAGGGAGCTCCCTGGAGAGGGTGCTTACTGAGCGTCCACCATCTTGGACTCTCAGACTATTTGATTTTATATGTAAGGGACCTCTATCTGAGTTTGAGAAATTTGTGGAGGACTTGAATTCTAATAGTCATGGTTTACAGTTTTGTTGTCACACAGACTTCAGTACCATTAGTTTTCTGGATGTCCATTTTTTTGTGAATGAGATGGGAGTTATTCAATATGTTCCATTTAGGAAGAGTACTGCTGTGAATAATTTTTTGCATGCTTCCAGCATGCACCCTGAACATCTCATTAAGTCATTACCTTATGGTGAATTTAGAAGAGTATGGCTGAATACTTCTGAGATGGCTTCTAAAGAGAAATCTCTGGCTGAAGTAGAGGCGAGATTATCGGCCAGAGGGTATTCTAAATCTATTCTTAATGAAGCAAAGAATAAATTGTTGAATCATGTGATAAGTAGGGAACATTTGCATGTGAATAGTAAGTTTGGACATAGAAATCAATTTACTTAAAGAGAGGAGGGGACAGAAAATAAAATATTTTATGTTAGTAGGTTTAGTCCCTTTTCAGACACACTCAGACAGACAGGTAAAGTTACAAGGTTATGGCCAATCATAACTGCTGATGATAAACTCAACACTTTATTTCTAAAACATGTGACTTTTTCTTTTGGTAGATTTTTAAACCTAAAAGAATTGTTGAACTACCCAATTTCCAATCGGACACAGAATAGTTCATTAGGGTCTTTTCCTTGTGGGAGATGCAGTTTGTGCCATAGAATCAGAAATGTATCTAACACTATGATCAATGGGCACAGATTTGTCTCTCAAGCAAGGTTTACTTGTCAGTCATGTAGTGTTATATACATTCTGGGTTGTGGGTGTGATGAGGTTTGATGGTATATAAGTCAGATCAAAAGGAAAGTTAAGATCAGAATTTTGGAACATTTGGGAAATATTAGACGGTGTAATATAGGCTTCAATCCAGTGGCAGAACATTTTATTGAAGCCCATTCGGGAAATTTTGATTCCCTGCTTTTTAGTGTATTAGCCCAACTATCTGGCAACTGTGGTAGAGGTACTCTATTTGCTAATAAGTTAAATCAGCTGGAGACTGTTTTCATTTATAATTTTGGAACCTTGGTCCCCCATGGATTAAATCAGGAGGTGGTGTTAAATTTTTGAGGAAATTTCATTGACAATATGTCCATATATGTATATGTGTGTGTGTGTGTGTGTGTGTGTGTGTGTGTGTGTGTGTGTGTGTGTGTGTGTGTGTGTGTGTGTGTGTGTGTGTGTGTGTATTATTTTTATATGAGCACATACACACATTATAAGAGGATGTATTTTTATGTAAACTTGGTTGAATTTTTTTTATGATGTTGCTGTAGAATTCATTGTAATTTTATTGTTGTAATTTTGCTGCAGCTGAAGTTCTATGGAAAATGTAGTAATTTTTCATGACTAAGGGATGTGTTTATGTATAATGTGCACTGGTCACTTTAAAAGTGGGATGTACAGAGACATTTTGAAACACAATTGTTTTATTATTTAATTGTTTAGTATATTTAAGCTTTAGAATTTGATATGTTGATATCCCTTGAAGGCGAAATGCCGAGGTACTAGGATTAAGGCTGTTTGGTACTCCACATCTGTGTATGCCTTTTGGATTTATTAAAATTTTTTGTTTTTTCTTTGGTTTTGATATATTGCACTTTGTCAGCTTTTTACATAGGGAAGACTGAAAGGCACTTTAAAATACAGAATTTATAAGCACCTATATGACATTAGAAAGAAAGTTAACGCAAATTCATTATTTAAACATGTAAAAACTCAACCAGAACACAAGTTTTTATTTTTGAGATGGAGAGTTTGCAAATCAATTCAAGAGGGGATGCATATGTTGCACTGTTAGAAATGAGAGAACTTTTCTGCAAATTGAAAACCTATGCTTATAGTCCACCAGGACTGAATGAACCTATTTCTATTAGTTCTATTTTAAAGTTGCGATCCTTTTATGTGTAATGTCTTTTTAATGTAAAAACTATTGATATGAATGTTATTTAAGGAACTGATGTCAGTAATTCTTTGTTCTGATGAAATCTTTGGTTGTGTAAAGATAAATTTACTTAACGTTTGTAAGTAGTATTTATTAAACCTTCCTGTAAATTTTACCAGCCATGTTTTTTTTGTGTTTTAAGTTTTAATGAGTGATGCATTGTTTTGAGGTTATTGTTTTTATCTGCACAGCCTTTTACCATCTTGGGTGATGTTAGGTAACAAAGAGGGAGGAAATTTGGTTAACATGCCCTCTTTAGTAGGCAACTTAACTTTGTTGGTCAAGTAGTTAACTCAAACAATTACTAACTTAAACAAAGGAGAAATGGTTCACACTAATGCAAAATATGCTCATATAAGTCTTTCAGGTTTGGGAAGTTCCCAACAAGACTCTCCAATTTAGGAGAGAGTACTCCTGATGGAATCAGAGAAAACCATAGATTGGTTAATTTGTCTCCAGGTATGAACTTGGGTAGAGTTCAAGATAACAGCCTAAAAGATTTTTTATCAATCCAGGGCTGGTTAAACAACAGAGATGAACTTGGAACTGGGTCCTGCAGTGATAACTAAACTTTGGATAATCGATTCAATACTTTTGAAAAACAATTGCTGAAATTTTGTAAACTTCAAATTAAAAACTATTATTTTAGAGAATGTGTACAACATAAAGGAGTACCCAAAGGGCTCCTTAGCTGGAAATTTCCAATGAAGGTAATAGAAGGCTCTGAATTTCATAATGAGCTACTGGAACTTTTTGACCAACATGGATGTGAACTTATGGAATAGATGATGAAGTTTAATGATCGTGAAATGAAGCGATTGATTATTGAATCACCTATAAGCCACACAATCTGAAGAAAAATGAAATTGGTCAAACTGACCTTACACCTGCTTAAATCATGTGATTGAGACAGATGAGAATGGATATGAAGTCCATTTAGGACAAACACCTCAACCCAGGAAATCAGAGAGGTTGAGGCAATGATGCCAACAGAGCAATGCAACGTATTATGTGGAAGAGAATTGACAAGACAGATGGAGACTGAACCTGAGAATGAGAGGGAGGGGTCGACAGGGAGCTTGGGCCAACAGGAGATAGGTTACACTATTGTAACCAATGATCAAGGTGACTTTAAAATTTACAATTACAGTGACTTTGTGATAAATTTTGACTGGGCTAACTTGTTCCAGTGAGGAATTACCTTTGTCCCAAGAACTACGGCCATGGTAACAGATATGCTAATTGAGTTAAGACTTTTTACTCATAAATTAAACAGTGTTTTGGCACTCCACAAATAGAGCAACTGTAGAATTTTATGATAATAACTTAGTGGGGCAGAGTACTTTCAACTCACCTACACACCCACTAGTGCACACTTTTCAAAATGTGCAATAAAGATATTCGAGGGCTTTTGACCACAAACACAAGAAATGGTTGTTCTTGGTACAATCTTAGCCAAAAATGAATGAAAATTGTTAAAAGAAATATGTGGCAACCCAAATATTTTAATAATGAAACTTGACAAAGATGGGGGACTGGTGGTGATAAATCACTGTGATTATATTAATAAAATGTTTGTACATTAATATTGCAATACCTATAAAGAAGTTTCCATTAATATGGTAAATATTGCTTATTACAAAATAGATCAAATGTTGTTGGATATGATTACCCAGATACACATTCATTGTACAACATATAAATATTTACGGGATTAAGTTAATAATATTAATAACAATAACAACAGCTATAATAATAATAATAATAATAATTAGTAATACTTAATATTAATTAAGGGTTGTAACACCTTCTACATGTTTAGACCTGCTACTGTGCAGGAGGGGAAAGGTGAAGGTATATCACTTTACTTCCAGAAGGGGATCACATCAAGCCTGGTAAAGCAGTTTGTGGACTAGAGCTTTTTCATGTCCAAATAACAGAAAGGCCCTGTACTATATATCAGCTAGCTACAGAACTCTCTCTGTGATGGAAGAAAGCCACAACAGCTATCTACAGGAACTAGGATCATGCAGTAATAAACCCAATACCATTTTCCTAGGCGATCTAAACTATCCAAATACAGACTGGGAAACCAACACCCCCACTAGTGCACAATCACAGAGATTCCTGGACTTTGTCAATGGAAATGCTCTGGAACAGTTAGAGTAAACATTAGGGGAAATACACCCCAGCTAGTGCACAATCACAGAGATTTGTGGTCTTTGTCAATGCAAATGCTATGGAACAGTTAGTCAGAGTACACATTAGGGGGAATAACATCTTTCACCATCCTTTGCCTATCTTCATCACTTGTTAGGTCTGACCATAAAGCAGTCTCCTTTAAAATAAAACTGAAAGCAGAGATCCCCTCCACCCAAAGTACCTTTAGAAATTTCTTTAAGACTAACCAACTACTCCTAAATGATACATTGGCAAGTTTCAAATTCCCACCAAACCCAGTTAACTCCACTGAATACACAGAAGTGTACACCAACACACTATACCAGCATGTAAACTGCTGCATAGATACAGCTATACCCCATGGGAACAAGTGCAGGGCAAACCTCAGAAACACAGTAGAATCATAATATTAACAAGCTTTATAATAAAAGGAAAAGAATTTTGACCAAAGGTAAGAAAAGTCATTGCCAAAATGTTTGAGCCCTTGTCTCTGAAAATAAACAAACAACTTAGGTGCTTAATAAAATCTACCAAAGTCATGTTTGTGGCTAAAATAGTTATCCACGCCGAAGACGATCACAAATACTTTTTTAGTTATGTTTGTAATCTCAAAACACAACACATTAATTCACTATTATGTACAATGTTACCTAAACTGAGGCAGAAGATACAGCAAATCTACTGGCTGATAAATTTAGCAGTAACTTTATCCCTCCCTTCCTTCCATTTTTCCCTCAAGACATACCTGAAACTGGCTCGTCTCTAGTTATTACACAAGACCAAATCCTAAAAGTGCTATCATCATCTTCTCATCATCTTCTTTCGGCTGTTCCCATTAGGGGTCGCCACAGCGGATCATCCATTTCTTCCTGTCCTCTGCATCATGCTCTTTCACACCAACCGCCTGCATGTCTTCTCTCACCACGTCCATAAACCTTATCTTAGGCCTTCCTCTTTTCCTCTTACCTGGCAGCTCCATCCTTAGCATCCTTTTCCCAATATACCCAGCATCCCTCCTCAGCACATGTCCAAACCAACGCAATCTCGTCTCTCTTGCTTTATCTTCAAACTGTCCAACCTGAGCTGACCCTCTAATATACTGATTCCTAATCCTGTCCATCCTAGTCACACCCAGTGCAAATCTTAACATCTTTAACTCTGCCACATCCAGCTCTGACTCCTGCCTTTTCGTCAATGCTACCGTCTCCAACCCATATAACATAGTTGGTCTCACTACCCTCTTGTAGACCTTCCCTTTCACTCTTACAGGTACTTGTCTGTCACAAATTACTCCTGATACTCTTCTCCACCCATTCCATCCTGCCTGTACTCTCTTCTTCACCTCTCTTCCACACTCACCATTAAGTACTTAAACGCATCCACCTTTACCAACTCAACTCCCTGCATCCTCACCATTCCTCTACCCTCCCTCACATTTACACACATATATTCTGTTTTAGCCCTGCTGACCTTCATTCCTCTCCTCTCTAAAGCATATATCCACCTCTCCAGTGTCTCCTCAACCTGGTCCCTACTCTCACTACATATCACAATGTCATCTGCAAACATCATAGTCCACGGGGCCTCCTGTCTGATCTCATCTGTCAACCTGTCCATCACCACTGAAAATAAGAAAGGGCTCAGAGCTGATGCTTGATGTAATCCCACCTCCACCTTAAACGTATCTGTCACTCTCACCGCATTCCTCACCAATGTCACACTACCCTCGTACATATCCTGTACCACTCTTACATACTTCTCTGCCACTCCCAACTTCCTCATACAATACCACAACTCCTCTCTAGGCACCCTGTCATATGCTTTCTCTAAGTCCACAAAGACACAATGCAACTCCTTCTAACCTTCTCTGTATTTCTCCAACAACACTCTCAGAGCAAATATTGCATCTGTAGTGCTCTTTCCTGGCATGAAATCATACTGCTGATCACTAATCATCACCTCCCTTCTTAACCTAGCTTCCACTACTCTTTCCCATAACTTCAAGCTGTGACTGTTCGGTTTTATCCCTCTGTAGTTACTGCAGCTCTGCACATCACCCTTATTCTTAAAGATAGGCACCAAAACACTTTTTCTCCACTCCTCTGGCATCCTCTGACTTTCCAAAATTTCATTGAACAATCTGGTTAAAAATTCCACTGCTATTTCACCTAAGCATCTCCATGCTTCCACTGGTATGTCATCTGGGCCAACAGCCTTTCCATTCTTCATCCTCTTCATAGCTGTCCTTACTTCCTCCTTGCTAATCTGTTTCACTTCTTGATTCACTATCTCCACATCATCCAACCTTCTCTCTCTCATTCTCTTCATTCATCAGCCCTTCAAAGTACTCTTTCCATCTATTCAACACACTCTCCTCACTTGTGAGTAAGTTTCCCTCACTATCCTTTATCACCCTTACCTGCTGCACATCTTTCCCAGCTCTGTCCCTCTGTCTAGCCAATCGGTACAGGTCCTTTTCTCCCTCTTTAGTGTCCAATCTCTCATACAACTCTCCATATGCCTTATCCTTAGCCTTCGCCACCTCTCTCTTTGCCATGCGTCTCATCTCCTTATACTCATGTCTACTTTCTTCATCTCTTTAACAATCCCACTTCTTCTTCACCAGCCTCTTCCTCTGTATACTCTCCTGTACTTCCTCATTCCACCATCAGGTCTTCTTGTCCTCCTTCCTCTGTCCTGATGTCACACCAAGCACCTTTCTAGTAGTCTCTCTTACTAGCTCTGCTGTAGTTATCAAGCTATTCGGAAACTCTTCACTGCCTCCCAGTACCTATCTTAACTCTTCCCTGAATGCCACCTCACAATCACCCTTTTTTAACTTTCACCATTTAATCCTTAGCACTGCTTTCACACTCCTCCTCCTCTTTTTGATCACCAAAGTCATCCTACAGACCATCATTCTATGCTGCTTAACTACACTTTCCCCTGTCACCACTTTACAGTCTCCAATCTCCTTCAGACGGGCCCTTCTACATAGGATATAATCCACCTGTGTGCATCTTTCTCCACTCTTGTACGTCACCCTATGCTCCTCCCTCTTCTTAAAATATGTATTCACCACAGCCATGTCCATCCTTTTCGCAAAATCCACAATCATCTGACCTTCTGCATTCCTCTCCTTAACACCATACCTACTCATCACTTCCTCATCCCCTCTGTTCATTTCACCAACATGCCGATTGAGTGCTATCAAAAAAAAAGTGCTATCAAAAGGTAAAAATACTGCATCAGTGGATCTTGACAATATCACTCGATGCACCTTAAATAGCATGAGGCATGATTTAGCCACACCCCTAACAACACTGTTCAATCACTGTTTCCATACAGTTTTGTACCAAGCGAATGGGGAACAGCTACAGTCATTCCCCTGCATAAGGGAGGACCTTCCACAGACTCAGGCAATTACAGACCCATAAGCCTGTCCAGCACAAGATTTGAGTGGTTAAAATTTACTTTTTATGATAGGGTGTTTTGTATTGTGATTTGTGGAAATAGTATTTGGTATTATGTTTTATAATTGTGATGTCTGTTTACATTTTAAATTTTAAATGTGCATCACATGATTTGTTAATTATTTAAATGAGCAATTACAGTTTGAGGTAATGATCCTGAAGAAGTCCTAAGTGTTAGAATGAAAGCGCTTGACCTTTACCTTGTATTGTGTTGTATTTGTTTTACTGACATTGAGTGATTAAACACTTTTTATTGACTGTTTTAGTTACCTGGATTTATTCCACAGCATCCTCCACTGGATGGCCTTTAGTGGTTTATTTGTTTTATAGATAGGACTTAGATAACCAAACCAGGAAAATTTACCTCCATAAAGGGACCAGTCACCAGTGGAGTCCACCAGACTTCGGTGCTGGGAACTCTCCTGTTTGGCATCTACTTTTGTGAGGTAAAAGGCAATATCAAGAGTTCTGGCTGACTAAGTTTGCAGATGACTGCAAGCTATGAGCAATCATTGAAATCCCAAATGACTTAGCCATTCTGCAAGAAGGTTTGTCTGAAATAAAGAAGTGGTGCCAAAATAGTTGCCTGAAATACCAAAAATAAATTATTGTATCCTTTGGGAAGTCATCTACCCCAGGAAACTACTACATTGGCCGTACACCCCTAAGAGTTGACCAGTTTTAGGATTTGGAAACATATGTAGACAGTGACCTAACTTTTGATCAATACATGTATTGTTGTGAGAAAGTCCTTCTATATTTCACAGCTTATAAACAATGGGATTGTATCTAGATCTAGAGATGTCATTGTCCCCCTTTGCTCAGGCCTTATTAGGCCAGTCATTGAATATAATGCCCCCTTTGGCATATCTGTTCAGACACATGCAACAACTGGAATGCCCACACAGTTACCTTACTAAATGGATACAAGGCCTAAACAACATGTCCTACATGGACTGACTCAAAGCCCTGTCACTATACTCGATATCCTACAGACTGATAAGAGGTGACCTGTGTCTACCATATGAGGCATCTTCCGACCCATTACTGATGGATTTACTGCACATCAGCAAGTCAAATGGCATCAGAAATATTCGGTCTAGTGATCTAAGCCTCTTCTGCAACATCAACAGAACAGTTTGGAGGGACAGTATATCTCTTCTGCAGCATCAGGAGAATGATTTGGAGGGACAGTTATATCTTGTAGAGGATACCACTGCTGTAGAACAGGCTTCACATTCACATAAAACAAAGTTCATGCCTGTCCATTTCAAGTGCAATTTAGATCTATGCCCCCTATACAACTAATGAAAGAGGCAGCTCCTAAATGCTTTATCCCAGGCAGGGGTGCCCTCAAATTATCTATGGTATAATCCCATGTATTCTCATTACAGGTAATATTTAATTATTGACCATGGGATGGGTAAGGCCAATATATAACAAAATGGGAGATATTATTTTGAGCACAAAAAGGGAAACTGGCTAGGCTTAAAATGGACCACAAGGGCAGCTAGTATAGTTCTCATCAATGAAACTATGAACCTATTAAAATCCAGGACACCATCGGTATTTGGGGCACCTAAGATTTACAAGGATGTGGAAGATCCTCCTTTCTTTCCTGTAATGAACACTACAACCTCTAAGACTCAGGCACTAAGTAAATATATTGAAATTAAATTGAAAAATGTGTGTGATTTGTAAACATATATTCTAAAAGATTCATGAGAGTTTTGAAAAAGTGTATGCCATATAGATATGGTAACTTTTTATTTGTCACTATAGATGTTAAAGATCTTTTTAATGTGATTCCACATGATTTATGTATAGAAATGGTTTCATGAATTTTTGATTGATGAGAGTATTATACCTGCTTTGGATTTAAATGTGAATACTGAATTAATGCAATCTGTACTGAGTAACAATTTTGTATACTTTGAAGGAATTTTTTTTCAGCAAAAGTGGGAGTGGCTATGGACACTTCTTGCACTCCAGTTTTTGTGAATATCATTATGGCTGAATGGGAAAAAGGTGTAAATTTTACTGTAGGTACACACTGTATTGGAATTTATACACCAGGTTCCTTGATAATATATGTATTTTTGGACTGCAGATTATAGCCTGTTACAAGATTTCTTGGAACAGTATGACATATTTTTTACAATTTTCCTGTAAAAATAATTTTGAATCATTGAGTTACTTAGATATTCAAATTATTAAGGACTGTACTAACAAAACAATTATTTCTAATTTGTATAGGAGTCCAATTTTGGTGCAGCGGTATCGTTGTTGCCTCACAGCAAGAGGTTCACCTGTTCAATTCTCAGCTGGAGTGCCTTCTGTGTGGAGTCTGCATGTCCTCCCTGTGGTCGAGTAGCCTCCAAAAGACATGTGTGAATGGGTGTGCCTTCACGTAAGGTTGGGAGTCGGGCTGGCAACTCGGCACCATAAAAAAAAAAATCTACTGCCAATCATTAGCAGACCAGAGTTCCACTGTGGCGACCCCTAACTGGAAAAAGACAAACAACAATAGGTATCCGACTTATTCAAACACACTGCTACACTACAGTAGTTGCCATCCTATGTATCAAAAGAAATCACTGGCAAAAGTCCAAGTAGTACAGTTGGCATGGGTGGTTTCTAATTACATTTTATTTGAAACACAATTGAACACATTGGAAAGTATGCTATTAAATAGAGGATATCCAAAAAGCTTTTTGATCCAATATTTTTAGAAGTTACAATATAAAGATGTGAGGATGTATACAACCCCTTGATTGGTACCATGGATATGGTTAAGAGTAATGCAGCAAAAGATAACAAAAGTGGTGCACCTTATACATGGGCATCTATTATAAACTTTAATGTTAATGTGTGCTGTATTAAGAAAATTATTAATAAAAACTGGTGCACATTTATATCTGACAAAAACCGTAGTAAAATCCTGGGTGAGTAAATAAAAATGGTGTATGAAAAAAATAAGAATTACTTTAAAGCACCTTCTGACAATGAATTGTATTCCACAAAATAGAGGACCTGCAAATGTAAAACATGTTACCAGTGTCTTCATATTATTGAAGCAAGACAGGTGGAGATTCACCTCTTTGTGTTAAAGCTACAGTATATGTTAAATATGAATCCATGGGGTGACATTTGTTGCACTTTGTCAGATGTGCCTGGCTTTTTACATAAGGAAGACTGAAAGGCACTTTAAAGACAGAATTTATGAGCACTTATATGGCATTAGAGAGAAAGTTAACACAAATTCATTATTTAAACATTTAAAAACTCATCCAGAACAAAGACCTTAACCTGGTATGTGACATTAATAGAACCTACAGGAGGGAGAGATGTGTCTCCCAGAGGTTACCACACCTTTAGAACAGACTCTCACTTCGTGTCAAACAGAGCACCTCATTGACCCTCTTCAAATGCAGTATGGACGATTGGATAGGTAACCATAAATTCACCTTGGGGGTTCCACCTGCGTGCCTTTTGGACAAGCGCAATAGGTGCTGATGGTAGAAAAAAGGGAAGAACTTGGCTAGGCTTGTAAGAGCCCTAGGGCCATTAGCCTAGTAACCTCCTATGATCCTATGAGAACACGTTTTTATTTTTTGGGATAGAGAGGTTGCAAATCAGTTCAATAGGGGAGTCATGTAGTAAACTTTTAAAAATAAGAGAACTTTTCTAGCAACTGAAAAAACTTATACTCCACCAGGACTGAATGAAACTATTTCTATTAGTTCTGTTATAACGTTGTGATCATTTTATGTGTAATGCCTTGTTTTAATATAAATTAGTTTATATGAATGTTATTTAGTGAGGTTATCCCAATAATTCCATATTATGATGAAGTTTTTTATTGCATAAAGATGAAAGCATTTAACTGTTATAAGTACTATTTATTAAATCTTCCTATGAATTTTACCATCTGCATCTTTTTTGATTTTTAACTTTTACTGAGTGACACAGCCTATATTGAGGTGGTGGTGCTGCGGTAGCATTGTTGCCTCACAGTAAGACGTTGTCTTGTTCGATTCTCAGCTAAAGCATCTTCTGTGTGGAGACATGCGTGAATGGGCATACCTTCATTGAAGGTTGTGCGTCAGGGCTGGCAACTCGGTACGTAAAAATCTACTGCCAATCATTAGCGGACCGGAGTTCCGCTGTGGCAACCCCTAACCAGGAAAAGCCGAAAGATACAACAACAACAACTGAGTCACACAGCCTATTGAGGTTATATAAAAAGATAGATTCCTGACTAAAACCACATTGATTTGAGTTCAACTACTTTTTGGGCACTTGATGGTGCAGGCAGGTAGGATAGGTATGTAATTCCTAGGAAAGTGATACTGATTCTTGCCAGGCTTGTGTTGCAGCTTCTTTGACAGAGCTATGTTGGAAACTCATAATACAGTAGGGGTTGGGCCAGGTGGATATGGGCTTGACTGCCCAAGCTGGTGATGAAAGCTACTTTCAGCACATGTGGGGGAGCATGCATGGACTGAGGAGGTGTAGATGTCCTTCATGGTGATGTGAGTTTTCATGTCACCAATAGGAGGCAGAAAGTCATCTCATAAATGAAAAATGCTGTCATTGCCAAGCACAAAGGACTCTCATGGTTGCCTGGATGGCAGCCCCTTAGAAGCATGATGGTCAGCAGGCACTGAGGAAAAAAGTACATAATACAAAGAATACAACAGTAATCATATTTATTTATTTGTAATAGATATGATAAGCCTCTGTATGAATGGAAGGAGCAAATAATGTTCAGAATCTTTATTTTCAGATGCATTTAGACAAGGAAAGAAACTAATTTTTTATACCACATATTGTCCAATCCATAAGTATGTCTGCTGAAGGAAAGGACTTCCCCCACCAGGTAATGTAGTCTCATCTAACCATTGATATGTGTCCCTGGCTGGGTCAAGGTAAGTGACTTTGTGATGTGAGAATGGAAATATTGCAATGTTGTACTTCCAGGAGGCTGAATCAAATTTGGGTGCATATATGCAGGATGGTGGTCCCTCCACATCATTTTTCTAACTATTTTGTCAGACAGCACAGTTCACAGACACTTTGTGCTGCTCTCTTCCTCCACTTCACTTCAGTTCACATGTTGTTATACCCACAGTTTCCACCAGGAGTCACTAGAAGAGCAAAAATAGCATCCTCCTCTAAGAAAGAGAGTCCCCATGATGCTTGATCCTTCCTGCCACTGGCCTTCACCTTCCTGAGCTTATCAATAAACCTCATCACAGTTAGGGCTGAAAAATCTGCACCACAGGAATTTTAGCAATGTGTTATAGAACAGTACTTCTGCTTGATAAATTAGGCAGGAAACAGAAGTGTATTAATATAGCAATAACCCACGCCTGGGTGTGGGTAATGCAGGATTTACCCATGGTTGGCGTGGTTTGGTCCCGAGGGCGAAGCCTGAGGGACCAAACAAAGACAACCGTGTGTAAATCCCACATTACCCACACCCAGAAGTGGGTTATTGCTATTATACTATGACATTATTTAAAAAAAGAAATAATTACTTTTCTTAAATAATGGCATTGTATAATGCCTCTTTGCTGCCCTTCCGCAGCTGTCTGGTATCCGCGGCAGTTCTGATGTACTGCATGCCCTCGCAGTACATCAGAGTTGTGGCCAAAAGCAACGGAGAAGGCAAGATCTCCATTGCTTTTTACTGTCTCGCTATGTTAAATGGGTTTAACATAGCGAGACAGCTTTAAAATAAGCAACGTTGCTTATTTTAAAGCTGTCTCGCTATGTTAAACCCATTTAACATAGTGAGACAGGTTTAAAAAAAAAGCAACGGAGAAAGCAAGATCTCCATTGCTTTTTACATTGTGTCGCTATGTTAAAGGAGTTTAACATAGCGAGACAGCTTTAAAAAGCAACGGAGATCTCCGTTGCTTTTTAAACCTGTCGCTATGTTAAACTCTTTTAACATAGCGAGGCAGTGTTTTAAAAGAGACTTATACTAATGGAAAAAGTCTGGGCGACTGGACCTTTTTCCATTAGTATAAGTCGATTTACAATGTGCACGCTGGCCAATCAGCGTGCACGTTTTGGAATATTAATGAGGGGTCATGGTATAATAAGGTATAGGAACATTTTCTTATATATATATATATATGTATATATATATATATATATATATATATATATATATATATATATATATATAGTCATAAAACAGAAATGTGGTAAATATAAACATCTGTGCTATTTTTGTCTGTGCGTGACCAAAGCAATTTTTACTATTTGTTATAGTACATGGAATTATTTAGACAAGTAGAAGATGTTGAATTTTATGCATGTTAAAAGAGGAAGCAACAAAATAATCTCTTCATTTTCAGAAATAAAGGCATTTCAAGTGGAATTTAGTAGTTAATACAACAATGCCAATGTATCTGGCTATGATTCAGACACCATCATTATTGGGTGGGGTGATTCTCATTATTACCCTTAAATAGCTGCACAGTTTTCTTGCACTTCCCCCATTCCACATCAAATTGCCACAATCCTTTGGCTTACCAATGGACCTTGTCCCACTCATCCTGAGTATGCCAGTACCTCCTTATTGGTTATCCTGCATGTTTTCCTTTTCTGCCAGGGACTTTCAATTTCACTAAGGATGAAGTTTTTCTGGCTACTTTAAATTCAGGATAAGAAGTGAAGACTCAGTACAAAAGAATAAACATTGACAGTGAGTTACCATCCTGTAGTGGTTAGTCAAGATGCCCATTTAGAAGATGCAATAGCCAAATGATGATGACATCTGCAGCTCCTTCTCACCCCCTCTGTCCTAGCTATATCAAGTGATACCTCTGGCCTCCACTAGCGGTCAAACATACAGTAAATAAACTCATACCTTCTGTTGCGATAGAAGAATTGGCAAGCAGCTTCTTCTTCTTATCCCCAGTTAACCCTTCCAACTGCAAAGGTTTGCTTCTGAACTTGGATCCCTTAGTAGCACAGATGGAAGTCTTGTTTCTTTGCCAGCTGTTTGGCAAGGTAGATGGACAGTTTTGAAATGGCCACGTGTTCAGTAATGCATACTTTGGCTTGAATCATCAGTTCATTGAATGAGGTTACTGCTGTGAAGAGATCTCTCCTTCATACAGTGCAGTATCCTCCATGATGATTATGTAAAGGAAGGGCTTTGCCCATTGAAAATGAGTTTTTAGAATTTTGTGATCATTGGTCTGAATTCATAATGTATTCAAAGAACGGATGGTTACAAACTTGTCTGGAGACTTTATCCTAAAGAATGGTAATCACAGATTTGTTAAAGTTTTATGCAGGTATCATTTTCATGACTATGATAATATGGCATGCTAGAACAGACAGTTGAATGGCTATCTGTTAACATTCATACTGAATTTATTATGACTGCTGATTTTAATATATCTTGGAACTGGATCCTGTTTCACTCAGTAAATATAAAATATAACATGTATGACTTTTTACAGCTCATCGGTCTATTAAACTGACAACAGCATGTCAAATGGGAAAGTGCCCATTAAGCTTTCTTACCAGTCTGTATCGGGTCCCCAAGTATATATTCTGGGTCATCTGCTTTTTAACATTTTTATTAGCAACCTGCATACGGCATCCAGACATGTCTTCTTAGCACCCTTAATCCAATATGTTGATGATTTTACCCTCATATCCCCTGGCAAAACTCTGCCTCATCTTAACCATATAACCCAGCAATCTTTTACCACCATTGAATCCTAGCATAGTAAGTCTGAGCTCCTACCAAAGCCAAAGAAAACAAAGCCACTCATGTTCCTTTCCAAAACACACAACCTGAACAGGTCTGCCTTCACTGCTACCTCCCTAAATAACACAAAACTAGAACTTGTTTCATATTAGGGGTCATTATAGATGCCAACTTGAAAGTTAGCTTTCATATACATATTTTATTTGCCATTTGTTAACCAGAAAAGTCCAACTGGGCCAAAAAGTGCCCATTTTCAGTGGAGGCCTGTGGAGTAAAGCTTCACGTTGCAACATTTAAAAAAAAAAAAAAAAGAATAATTAAAAAAATATACAAAAGGTAAGGTTTTCAATAAAGAAAAAAATTATGAGAAAAAGGCATTATAATACAGTCCCCGGGATTCACGAAGGTTCCGTGCAAGAATAACTTATTCTTGCACGAAACCGACCGTGTCCTTGGAGTGCAGCAGCCTGTCTTGCATATTCATGAAGGTGCACTGCTCTACTCTTAAACAGACACGGTCTGTATGTACGAGTGCATGGGGTGTGTCTGAGAGCAGTGCTCTCGCAATACACACGCCCCCTGCACTCGAGAATTGCCAAACGGCAATGTAAAATGAATGAAAGTAAATAACAGACAGCCTACCTCAGAAAAACACACATATATGGCAGAATGTGCACATTCTGCCATATATGTGTGTACTATACACCAGAAAAGAGGTGCAGTCTGGCAAAATGGCAGTGTGACATACTGCATACCCCTTGCACAATGCATGCTAATGCAAACCTGTCATTCTATCAATGTTCTAAGTTTCTAACAGCAATATTTAAAATATATTCCTTATTTTTTTTCCTGTGTGCAATAAAGTTTAAGCGTAGCTACACAGGTCTGCCCGTCACGCAACTATGCATAGCAGAGTTTAAACATCGAAAGAAATTTAATAGAAATATACACAATGCAAATAGTGAAACTGAAATGGCATAGTTGTTGGAGCATTTGTCTAGTATGCAGTCAGTCATGGTTCAAGCCCCACAGCAGTCCATGTATTTTCATGTGAAACACAACTAAAAAGTATTTTTTATAAATAGGTAGTGAATATTATTATGCATATGTTAACCAGGGTAGTGTAGTAACCACAAATGTGAGGTGTCAGTGAAATTTAAAGTTTAAGCAAGATTTAGCATAGCTAAGCAGATTTGCGCACTCGTAAGCAGGGCTTAGCATCTACCCCTTTAAACAATGGTTATCTTTGCTAAGCAGGTTTGCCTGGTGCTTAGCTTATCTCAGCAGTTTCAAAACTGTCCAATCATAATAAAGGGCAGGAAATTAGCCCTATTTAAACCTTGCAGGTAGGAATACAGCTCATAACCAGTTGTAGCTCCCCACTGTAGGCACTATGCCTGGTGTAGGTGAAGGTATGCACTTTCGGGCGCAGTGCTGGGGCATTCAGGAGTCCAGGGTCAAGGTCGGACTCCTCATTAAAGACCATGAAGAGCAACTGTTGCAGGACCAGTACCAGGGCTCCCAATACAAAGTGGACACCTGGGACCATCTTGCCTGAGATCTCACCCCTGCCACTAGCATCCCTTAGATTGGTGAGCAGGACTGGCACCACCTTGCTGACTTGAAGAGGAGGAAAAGGGACCTTTTGGACCAGTGGGTCCAAGATGCCCAGGCAGAGAGTGATCCAGCTGTGTGTATTAGTCAAAATAAGTATTCTCCAAAGTCCAGCCTGTGCATGTGATGGATAGGTATGCATGAATGTTTTTTCTTATCTCCTGTACAGCTGCAGATGAGAGGGCTGTAAACTTGGATGCCCATGCCAGCAGGCTGCTAAGGCTGCATTGCGAGGCTGGTGAGTAACAATCTAGCTGGTATTATGTAGGGTAAATAAATAAAAAGTAGTAGAATGTCACCTTGAAGTATTTAAAATGGGAATGTTTTTTAATGACTGAAGAAGCCAGTAGGAGAGTAATAGTGACATACAGGTTATATATCAATAAAAGTGTAAGTAATTGTCAATAAAAGTGAAAACCCCCGACTGGTTGTGTTTACTTTGGTATTGTATGACTTGAAATATTTCATGCACCAAGATCTGATATCAGAATAGTAATATTGTGCTAACCACTGTTTTCCACACTGTGCTATGTCAAAAGGTATGTATATGAATGTATATAAAAGAATGTTGTAATCACAAGGTCAGATTGTACAATCAAGAGAGAATTAGACAGAAAACATTCATAACACAGACAGCACTTTCTCAATAGCTTATTCTGATGAAACACAAATTCATTGTATTTTTAGCAGAAACAGCCATGGTTTGAATCCCAGGAGTGTTAGTAAGCTGAATGCATAATTTCAACTAGGATTTTGTGAATATGTGTAGAAACAGTCAGGTAGTGTGAGCATAAATTCCCTCCACAGGTCTTCCAGGTAAGAGACGGTATAAAGTAGCTATACGAAGGCTGTAGTTATACTGTGTCCAACACCCACAGTCCAACCCCAAGGCTGCAAATGACAGCAAGATAAGTACATACACCAAGTGGTCTCCCCCAAGAAATTTTCAAAAGTGTCATGCTGTCACAGCTACCAGTCCCTGCTACCAACAACCAGGGTGACTGATAGAAATCAAGGCAGAGTATAGCAGTAGCACACACACACAGACACACACACACACACACACACACACACACACACACACACACACACACACACACACACACACATACACACACACACACACACACACACACACACACACACACACACACACACACACACACACACACACACACAGTATGAGTGCACATATGTAACCCTGACTATGTGAATATGGGTAGAAACAGTCAGGTAGTGTTAACAAACATTCCATCTACAGGTCTTCCAGGTAAGAGAAGGTATAAAGTAGCTATAAGAAGGCTGTAGTTATACTGTGTCCAACACCCATGGTCCAACCCCAAGGCTGTAAATGACAGCAGGATAAGTACAGGCACCAAGTGTTCTCCCCCAAGAAATGTTCAAAAGTGTC